>NC_043706.1:65087262-65097465 GCF_006229205.1 Suricata suricatta | reverse complement strand
TATACTCCTTAAACATCGTAAGTTCCTAATCACTTCTAGTACCATCTTTGCACTGGTTTCTTTATCTTTTCTTGTGTCTTGACATCTCTTCTGAGCTCTAGATTGTTCAGTATGGATCTCTTCTTGGATTGTCCTTGGATTTCTCAAGCATAATAAGGCCCAAACAGGAACCATCCCATTCTAGCCTGGATTTCTTTTACATTTTTTGATATAGTGGATGGTATGGTCAACCACCTTAACATTGAAGTCAGAAACCTTCCATTCATGTCCACATCATAATTTATTATTATGTGTTTATTACCTTCCTAAATAGTTTATATGGTCCAGAAGGTCAGGGATTTAAGAAATTTTCCCCTGAGCATTTTGTAAACTGTTACATTCATATTAAGTAGTCAATAAATTATTATTCAACAAGGAGTGAACTAATTCATATATTTTATATATTTTTTCATACAAAAATATTTTAGAGCCAGAGATAAGGATTATTAGTCCAAAGCCACCCCTTAACTTTAATGATGAAAAGAGTTAGGCTTGCAATTAGATAAATCATTAATTTAATAATAAATACAGCAATTAAGAGATAACCAAGTGTTTCTTTGTGCCTGCCTGTAATCAAGGAACATAAGGAATTATACTGATGTGCTTTTATCTGACTAGTAGTTTTTGTACACGAAACACGAGTCTGTTCTGCTGTATTTGCTTTTGTAAAACTGGAAGTGGATTAAGCATGGTTCCAGAATTAAAACACACATCCCAATCACACAAAATACTATTCTGGCTTTCCATTTTTAATTTATAGATGCTATAGGCAGGAACAAAGTAAGGATTGTAATCTTGTTTGTTTTCTAAAGGAAAAGAAATATGGAGTAACTGTGTCATTTGGTAACTTCACAGTAATTGTGAATTATTTTCACACAAACATCTCAGGCTTTAGTTAACCTACCTCAGATTTTCCATATATCTAAATAAAGTACTATAGTTCTTTTATAATGTTCAAAAACCTTCTGAAGGAAATACTTCCTAATCATTTCTAATAATCTAATAATTTCTAATATTACAAAGAAACTTGAACTGATATTTTGGGAAGGAAACTTTCAAAAATAACTCTTCTGGGGTGCCTGAGTGGTTCAGTCAGTTAAGCATCCAACTTTTGTTTAGGCTCAAGTCATGATCTCATAGTCTTGAGATTAAGCTCAGCATCAGGCTCTGTCCTGGGCATGGGGCTGCTTAAGATTCTGTCTTTACCTCTCTCTCTGCCTCTACCCCAATTGTGCATATGTGCTCTCTTTCCCTCTCTGAAAAAAAAAAAGAACTCTTCTGCTGCAGAGCATGAATTTACCAATCCAGTAACACATTTCAAGTGTGCTTGAGATGATCAGTAAAGTTTGATAGGCACTCAGGCAAATTATTTAGATTTAGATATTTTTTCTGCCAGAATAATCACAATTTATAGAACAGGAGCAAGGAGACAATGAGTGAGGAATCCTGGGACTAAAGACTGTTTCAAAGTAGTACAATGAGTATCAAAGATATTCTGAATTTTTATTCTCAGTAAGTTCATTCTTTATGCAGTATACTGTTCCTTTTATGTATGTATGTATGTTATTTATGAGAGAGAGAGAGAGAGAAACAGAGTTTGAGCGGGAGAAGAGCAGAGAAAGAGGGAGACACAGAATCTGAAGCAGGCTTCAGGCTCTGAGCTGACAGCACAGGGTTTGGCATGGGGCTGGAACTCATGAACCGCGAGATCACCACCTGAGCCGAAGTTGGACGTTTAACTGACTAATCCACCCAGGTGCTCCCGCATACTCTTCCTTTAACCGATAGTTACTGAGCATTTTCTATCTGCATGTTACTATTCTAGATGCTGCAAGTACAGCAGTGAAGAAAATTATCTAACCTAAATCTTTAAAAGGATCATTGCTGTGTAGAAAATCGACTGAATATAAAAGTACAAGTAGGAAAACTAGTTGAAGAGGCTCCTGCAGTAATGCAAACAAAAGATGATGATGGATTGGCCTGGAGTATGGTAGCAATGGAGATGATAAGTGGTCAGATTCAGATTCTATTTTGAAGGTGTACATATTCAACAGAATGGTCTAATAGATTAGTTTATAGGGTATGATAGAAAACAAGAGTTTGGCGCTTGAAGAAAATTGCAGAGGAGAAACCTTGGAAATATAGGATTAGAAAGTAGAATTCAGTTTTGGCCATAAGTTTGCAATGCCCATTAGACATCTAAGTGGAGATGTCTGGAGTCAAAGGGAAAGGCTGGAGAGTTGCCAGCAGACAAATGGGATTTCATGGCAGTGGATAACATCACAAATGGGATTTCATAGGATTCACAAATGGGATGAAATTAAAAAAAAAAAAGGTGGTGCTCTGAAATTTAGAGATTGAGAGGATGAGGTTTCGGGAGACTAAGAACACTGCTGAAATGGTGAACTATCAAGTGAGTAGTGGATGGAGGAAGCCCCTTAAGACTATATGAAACTATACATACTTGTATATTATACTGTATGGCATTTATAGCTTATTTCCAAATTACAAAGCATATTGTGAAGGAGTGATCAATTATGTTTAGTTGCTAATAGATGGTAAAAATGAAAATTGAGATTGGCTATTTATTCAACGATGTAGAAGCAATTGGGGATCCTAGTTTTTAAAAGCAGTAAAAGCCTGCCCAAAATGGGATTTAAAAAATTAGGAGAGGCAGGGAAGAAGAGAAATATAAAGAAATCTGTTTTATTTTTATTTTTTAAATGTTTATGTTGAGAGGATGGGGCAGAAAAAGGTGAAAAGAGAATCCCAAGCGCAGGCTCTGTGCTGACAGGTGATTTGATCTCAAGATTGTTAGATCATGACCTGAGCCAAAATCAAGGGTTGGAAGCTTAATCGACTAAGCCACCCAGGAACCCCAAGATATCTGTTTTATTTTGAAGAGAAATGGTATGGTAATTGAAATCAAAGTCTTGTTTGTTTAATACAGGAATATGCTTATATACTGATGGAATGATCTAGGAAAGAGGGGAAATTGTACTATGTGACATACAAATAAGGATCTTCATCTATTTCAGAACCTATTTTATGTGAATCTTTGGTTCTTTTTGGACAGAGCCATAAGTGTCCTTCATCCAAAATATAGATCTGTCACCCAATATGTATCATTAATTCATCTGCTGGTTAATCTTTAACCCTCTAAGCAGTTCTAGGGGATTGGTAAAAATTTAAAATAATCTCTGTCCTTGAGAGGTTTACAATCTAGTCGTCTAGATGGAGAAAATGTAAGAGAGCACATACAACTTTACAAGTTCAGATTATAGACAGTACACTTTTTAAAAATTTGTATGTTCCAGTTGTTGGTGCCTGGTAATTGTCCTCAAGGATTTGATCATAGTGCTTAATGCAGAAGGGGGAATAAGCCAGAACCTTTCACTCTCTATCTAGGGAACAGAAGGCTTGGATATTTACAAACCTTGTTGAGGAAGACTGAGGACAGATAACTTGGTGGATCTAACCCAGAAGATTAGAAGGAATAATAATTTTGATATTACTAATTTTTATCTACACATTTCACCTATGCTCAACCCATATATCATCCACTTTCTATTTGAAATGACAATGGAATAAGAGTTTGTAAAAAAAAAAAGGTGGAAAGATTTATTTTAGTATAAGTATTTTTGTTTACATTTATACACACTTGGTGGGCTCAAAGACTAAAGATCTTTGTAATGTGGCATTATTTAGGCAAGACTGCTAGAAGCAAGATACACTGACAGCCTGTCTATCCAGTATTTGCTCTGCCGAGCACCTCCTATCATGGAAAATGCCCTGGGCCAGCAATACTTAGAGTCCAGAGATGCCATCCCATTTCTTGTCCCACAAATACAAATTTCCCCGTCTCTTCAGCATTTTCCCAGACATGGAGAAAGGAGTGAACAGCTTTCATAATTTCAGGACACTGGTAGCGTTTCTTGCATGGGGAGTTGTGCAGCAACCAAAGGTACAAGAAGATCAAAATTTGGTATCCCGACGCAGGTCTTTACAGCATATTCTTAGCACAAGGAACAATAACGCCCTCACAAAATTTCTTCTACGGAAAAAAAGATTGTATCCGTGTAAGAGGAGTTAACCTTTTTGCTTTGTATTGCAATCAGCTTCATAGCTTACAGTTAGCCCAACCCAGTGTTCTTTCAGCATCAAAACAATGGTTCAGTTTGCTCAGTTTTCAAAACACCTTCTCGTTCAAAATACACTAATTTTCTATGATAGCCTGATCTCACATTAATTTTATCTAAGCTAGTTAAAAAGTATATAACACGTCACTCCTAGCCTCTCCGGTCTCAAAAGTTGCTTCTCCCAGCTCCAGAGCCCCGACGCGCGAAGAGCCTCGGCCAGGTTAGAAACGAGATCAAGGAACGGAAACGGCCAGTCGGCTAGAGCGGCCACAGCCGTACGGCCGCTCTCACTTTTCTTTAGCTCTCTATGGTTACAGGCTCAAGCCCCTCCTCCTCCGGAAGTATTAAGTTCCCTGACGCTCGCGCAAGGCCAGAAAGTAGTTCCGGTTCCGGTGTTGGCCTTGTCGTTCTTGGTGTTCGGTTGTCGCGGTTGGTGGGTAGTAACTGAGCCAAGATGCTGCGGAATATGCTGGTGAGGAGCTTCTCGGCTTGCGTTCTTGATGTTGGGCGGGAAGGTTGGGAGCAGAGGCTAAGGGTCCATGACTGAAAATCCTCTCCTGGCAGGGAAGGTACGGGGGGGGGGGGGGGAAGGCGGCTTCTGAAGTCACCTTGGTATGTGTCCTTTTCGCCGGACGTTACTTTCCCTTCCAACCGTTCTTCTCTCTCCCGGCTGTGCTGGGTAGCTACAGAGAATGGGGAGGCTGGAAAGATGACCAGAGGATGGTGGCTTAGACAGCCTTGGTTTCTTTAGTGGTCGCCTCTAACCCTGTAGGTTATTTATGAAGTCGGTAATTTTGATATGAGTAAAATCAAGGTCGAAGTGGGAAGTTTCTGATACCCGCAAGCTTCAAATAGAAAGGTGTTCCGCTGGTACATTGAAAGGCCTCAAGATTCAACGTTTCTGATGCGTTGTGAGCCTTAGAATGCCGTTTAAAAAGCAGGTCATTCAGTGTCGGTTGGGACTTCAGGAGCGGTCATGGCTGAAGTGTGGTGTTGCTTCAGTCAGGCGGTTCTGCAGTGTCCTTCACCCCTCCACCGGTTTTGAGCATGTGAAATTCTTTCCCAAAATTTCGAAAAAGAGAAGGAAAATGTAGCAGTGACTATTCTCTTTTGCAATTATTCAGTAAGGTTTTACTTAGCTCTCATTGTAATTTGTTTTGGAATATGCAGTGCATGTTTTGTTATTGAATTAAACTGGATGTATAATGCAAGTCACTTTTTAAAAAGGATTGTAGCCCATTAATTATTCCCTATTTTAGGAAAAATGTAATGAGGAAAGCATTTTGATTAAGAAGGAATGTCAGTTTATTTTGGTATCGAATAGTAGACTTTTAATAATATGGTGAAGTTGTAAATGAAAATATTTGAACTTTTAGTTTATTTTGTAACCATTCTTTATTCTTGTAGTTTATGTCAGTATGATTTACTCAAGGACTGTATAATGCTACTAGGTCTAGTCAGGTAAAGATGATTTTTTTAAATGTTTATTTATTTTTGAGGGAGAGAGTGGGAGCAGGAGAGGGGCAATGAGAAGGGGAGACACAGAATTCCAAGTGAGCTTCAGGCTCAGACCCGTCAGCACAGAGCCTGAGGCAGGGCTCCAACTCACAGACCATGAGCTCATGACCTGAATGGAACTCAGATGCTCAACCGACTGAGCCACCCAGGTACCCCAAGATGATTTTCCCCCCTCAGAATCTGCATGAATTACTACTTGAATGTGGTCTTTGGAGACTGTAGGATTTTAATATAAAGATTAGTGGATGGGGGCGCCGGGGTGGCTTAGTCGCTTAGGATAAGCATCCGACTCTTGATTACTGCTCAGGTCATGATCTCACAGTTCATGAGATTGTGAGATGGAGCCCTGCATCAGGCTCTGCACTGACAGCTTGGAACCTGCTTGGGATATTCTCTCTCTTTCTCTCTCAAAATAAATAAACTTCAAAAAAAAATAAGAGTAGTGGATGGACAATAAATTGGAAAACCTGGCTGCTGGTTTAGGACTCTGTTACTAACAAACCGGGTATCTTTTAACTGTCAGTTTCCCTCTTCTGAAATACTGAAGATTGAAAGTAGTTGATTTTGAAAGTTTCTTTACGACCTAAGTCTGCTCAGTATATATGGATTTTTTTATTTCAGGCTCTTCGTCAGATTGCCCAGAGGACCATAAGTACTGCTTCACGCAGGCAGTTTGAAAATAAAGTTCCAGAGAAGCAAAAGCTATTTCAGGTACTGAAATATTTTATAGGAGATTGATACTTGTAATAATAATAACTACCAAAAGTTGGAGATAGGAAGTAAATCTGGAGATGTTTGGTGATTGCTCATCTTACTGTATTAGCAAAATAATAAACTGTCTACTGATAGTTAATTGGGCATTTACTATATCCTGGAGGCCTTTGGGGAAGCGAAGAAATGGGAGGGAAAAGGTGTAGGTCAAAGACACTTTCTTTGGAAGAGTTACATTGGGTTGGCACTCTACAGGGTAGTTTCATAAGAATAGACAAATAGACCATAGAAAGGACCCAGAAACAGAACAAATATGTATGTAGAAATTTAATATATGTTAGAGGTGCTATCTCATATCAGTGTGGAAAGGATACCATAAATTGGTATTAGAAAAACTGGCTATTTTAAGTAAAGTTCTATCCCTTTATATTGTGTATTAAAAGGTAAATTGCAAGTATAAATGCTTCTCCTGCCAAAAAATATTAGAAGAGAATATATTTTTCCAGTTTTAGTGAGGTACGATTGACAAAAATTATATATACTTAGGTTGTACCTGACGGGTTTTATTTTTTAAAAGGTGTACATTATGATGTTTAATGTGTCTATGAATATTTATCATAATTAACACATCCATTACCTCAAATACTTGACCTTTTGTTTGGTGAGAGCACTTAAGATCTACTTTCGTGGCAGATTTCAAGTGTGCAATACAGTGCTATTAATAATAGTCACCATAGGGGAGAGTATTTCTTATATCTTAGGGTGGGGAAGTCTTCCTAAGGAAGTCTTTACAAAGCCTAGAAGCTGTAAGGGACAAAAATTGCATTTATGAGTACAAGTGACAAATTGAGAGCAAATTTTTAAAATATAACAAAAGACTAATATCCCCAGTATAAAAAGAGGTCCTATAGGGGCACCTGGGTGACTCAGTAGGTTGAGCACCTGACTTTTCGGCTCAGGTCATGAACTCACGGTTTGTGGGTTCAAACGCCTCATTGGGCTCTGTGCTGACAGCTCAGCCTGGAGCCTGCCTTGGATTCTGGGTCTCCCTCTTTCTGCCCCTCCCCTCATGCTCTGTCTCTCAAAAAATAAATAAATGTTAAAAACAATTTTTAAAAAAAAGTTTCTACAGATCAGTAAGAAACACAAATTTAGATGACAGATTACAGCTTTTTCCCCCATTTGATTGTCAGAATTATAGAAAGATTTAAAATAGGTTATGTAAGCTGTGTATGGGAGATAGTTAATTCATACACAGTACTTTCATACATACTAGTTAGTAGTATTAATTGGTATAAAAGTTATAAAGGATTTTTGAAAGTATTATTAAAAATAAATCAGATGCCCTGTCATTAGGGACTTCTACTTTTTTTGTTTTTAAGGTAGGCTCCGTGCCCACTGTGGGGCTTGACGTCACAACCCTGAGAAGATTGAGTCGTGTACTGTACCGACTGAGCCAGCCAGGTGTCCCTGGGGACTACCACTTTTAAAAATCTCTTCTGTAGACACAGTAGCTTAAATATATAAAGGGAAGGGTAGAGGTTATTTGTCATAGGATTTTAATACCACTAAAACTCCAGTAACCTAATAGAGGACTGGCTTACTCGGTTCTAATATTTTTGCACCGTGGAATCCTATGTAGCCAGTATGAGGAATAAGGTAGGCTTAAAGGGATTAACGAACGTTTTTAAGATAGCATTAAGTGAAAAATAGATTATGGCATCCTCATATGGCATCGTCTCCTTTGGTATGTTACACAAGTGTGTGTAAATTAGAAGATAAGACAATGTAAGCATTAAAAAAAAATATAAGGATATCAACTACGCTGTTAATAGTAGTTTTCTCATAAGGAAAGATGGTGGGACAGAGTGTTCACCATTATAAGTAGTTATGTTATTAGTGCTTTTTTTCGTTTTACTGTGGGGATACTTGGTTTTTCCCAAATAAAATTTTGTATCCTATACAGATTTTCCTTGACTTATGATGGAGTTAAGTCATAAAACAGTAACCCATCATAATTTGAAAATATGTTCAATTGAAGATTCATTTAATACACTTAACCTGTTATAGCTTAGCCTCGCCTGCCTTAAATATGCTTAGAACACATACATTGGCTTACAGCTGGGCAAAGTCATCTAACACAAAGCCTGCTTTATAATAAAGTGTTGACTATCTCATGTAATTTCTTGAATACTGGACTAAAAGTGAAAAACAGTGGTTTCGTGGGTACAGAATGGTGGTGAGTATACGGGTTGTTTAACTTCGTGATCACGTGGCTGACGGAGTTGTGGCTGGCTGCCACTGCCCAGCGTCCTGAGAGGATCGTGCCCCGTATCGCTAACCTGGCAAAAGATGAAAATTCAGAATTTAAAGGACAGTTTCTCCTGGAAGTCATAGCTTTCGCACCCTTGTAAAGTTGAGAACTTGTAAGTCGAATCGAATCTACCTTGTGATTAAGTCTAAAGTGTGAGGAGAGGAGTGCCTGGGTAGCTCAGTTGGTTAAGGGTCCTGCTCTTGATCTTGGGCTCAGGTCATGATCTTGCAGTTTGTAAGCTCGAGCTCCACCTCTGCCCTCACAGCACAGAGCCTCCGTGGGGTTCTGTCTCCCTCTCTCTGCTCCTTTTCCACTTGCTCTCTTTCTGTTTCAAAATAAATAAAGAAATTTAAAAAGTGTGAGGATTACTGATCTTTTTAATAATTCACCTGATGAATTCATTCAGTATATTTTCATACCTTTAACATTTATGTATTCATTGGGAGGCAAATCTTTATTGGATCTCATTAAATATAAGAAAAAGAATGTTGACTTTTAGGCGTTCTTATTTTATTACTTTAGTGGTAATAGGTACAGAACCAGGAAAATTGTAGTCTTTTAGCTTGATATTTACAATATTTTAATTCCAGGGGTTTAAAGAAGTTCTTAATTTTATATGAATGGATTAGGTTAGTCTTTTGAACTTAGTTGAGAATGAATGACACATGTATTTATTATTATTTTTTTAATCTAGGAGGATAATGGGATTCCAGTGCATCTAAAGGGCGGAGTAGCTGATGCCCTCCTGTATAGAGCCACTATGATTCTTACAGTTGGTGGTAAGATATTTGGAATGTTTGACTGACAGATAGGCAACCATAAGGATTACTAACAACTTCCTTTCTTTCACTATGTCAATATTTTAACATTCGAAGACTGTCTCCAGCATCTGAGATTTTACTGCTTTGCATATAAGGATTCAAGATAATGATTGCTGCATACTGTATAAGAGCATTTTAATGTCTTAAAATAAAGCAATAAAGTTTGATAAGGGTATTTTTGATAGAGGTGACTTTCAGAGTGTACTACTGGTGGTCTTATGTAACTTTAACCAAAAACATCTCTGCACCATCTTTTAGAGCGGGGTTTTTAAAAATTTTTACTGTGATACATAGTAACACACTTTACATCTAAACTCTGAACATCCATGTTTATGACAAACAAAATCTGTATAGAAAGAACAGTATTGTACACAAGGTGCTTTGATGTCTTTTCTGTGGAACAATGGAATATTACAAATTGGTGTGCTAGGAGCAGAGTTACGAATTTAAATGCTTGCTCTGTGGGGGAGGAACAGAAACAGTATTTGAGTGATTACTGTGTGCTCATCTTCTTGATAGGAATGCCACATAAATGGATTTCTGTAAACCTTTTATTCAGTCTGTAATGTGTCCTCATTTTAAAGATGAAGAAATTTTATGTAAATTACCCAAGATAATATTGCCTCTGTGTGGAAGAGCTGGAATTTGGGTTTTTTTTTTT
>NC_043706.1:64994896-65087162 GCF_006229205.1 Suricata suricatta | reverse complement strand
CTGCTATGAACATTGGGGTACATGTGCTCCTATGCATCAGCACTTCTGTATCCCTTGGGTAAATCCCTAGCAGTGCTATTGCTGGGTCATAGGGGAGTTCTATGGATAGTTTTTTGAGGAACCTCCACACTGTTCTCCAGAGCTGCTGCACCAGTGTGCATTCCCACCAACAGTGTAGGAGGGTGCCCATCTCTCCACACCCTCGCCAGCATCTATAGTCTCTTGATTTGTTCATTTTAGCCACTCTGACTGGCGTGAGGTGGTATCTCAGTGTGGTTTTGATTTGTGTTTCCCTGATGATGAGTGATGTTGAAGAGCTGGAATTTGAACCCTAATTATGAAGTCCCCCTGCTGATGGCAAGGTGCTTTCTTTGGCTTGGATTGGATACAGTGAAGAGGCATTTATGGGTGAAGAGAACAATCAGATAGTGACATTTGGGCTCTCTTAAGATAGAGTCCTAAATTCTTTTCGGTCAGTGTGACTATTTCCTTGATATTCTGGTAATCAGTTTTAAAAATATTCACTTACTAGCTATTCTTACCTCAAATTTGATAATTTAAAAATGATATATCATTCTTTTTTGGTTTAATATTAATAATATACTTTCAAAAGTGCTTGTATATCTTGACCTCTTTTTTTATTTTTGAATCACTCTTAGCATTTCTCAGGCAATCTTAGTTTAGTATGGAAATAACCTTTATATATGTTCTTAATCTTACTTGAAAACTTTTTACGTGTTATCAATTTGACAGTACATTATCATATTGTATCTAATACTTTCCTTTGAAGTTCAGTGATACTAAAACTAGATTAACTGCATTTTATATATATTTATTTGAAATTTTACCAACACCTATCAAAATACTTTTCTGTGTTCTCATAAAAGTAGTCTTAATGCCAGACTTCCTTTCCGTTAACAACTTTTAGCTGGAGTATTATGTCTATACATGTAAATCTTAGAATTTCTTGTAAGTTCTTTTTTTTGTTTCTTTTTCTTTTTTAGGAACAGCGTATGCCATATATCTGCTAGCTATGGCTTCATTCCCCAAGAAGCAAGACTGACTTCAGTTTATTTTCTCAGCAGGCAGTTGGTTCCGTGTCATTCAGCTCTCTGGACCAATAATTGATAAATAACTGAGTTCTTCTTTGGGATCAATATTTATTGACTTATACTAACTGCCACCAATAAAGCAGTCTTTACCATGCTTTGTCTCATTTTATCGCTGTAGAATACATTACACCAATAATTTCAGTTTTTGATCAGCCTTATAACTCTTAGTAAAAAAATGGTTCTTTAGTCATTAGCATGGTATAAAATACCATTGTGATATTGGTGAAATTTTATTTTTATAAATAAATTATTTAATATAATAGAGCAGCTTAGAATTATACAGTTGATGGTTTTCAGCTGTGAATGAATGTGACACTTGAAAGCATATTTCTTCAAGTCCCTCCCCTCCTTGCTGTACTACATCTCGGGATATGCTAGAACCTGGGTTAGTGGAAGCAGGTCATTTTTGGTTCCTGGGGTTCAAGCTTCTTTTCTCTCTCTCTCAGCTATGTTAGCATAAAGTTCAAATATTGGATTTATTCCACAGCTTAAAATTAGACTTCAGCAGAGAAGCTATAAAATAATTTATGACTTGTTCTTACACACTGACAATGGGCTTGTATTATGTTACTTTAATCCATAACATAAAGTTTCACTTCCCTTAAAATACTTAATTCCTTTTTAAAAGCTATCTTCTGGGGGAACTTAAGGAGTCATACTTTGTCATCTCTACTGGGTGTACATTTGTAACACTATGAAGTTTATAGAGTCTGGTGCAATTCGATCTAGGGGAAATCAATGAGTAACGGTTTATTAACCTTAAGTTTCTGGATAAAATAAAAGTGCATTTGGAAAAAATGAGTCAAATCTGAAATAGCCAATATCTAAGTCTTCATGTGGAGACATTGAGGCTTAAAGTATAAATCCATATCAAAAGATACCTAATAAAAGATGTCTCAGCCTTCAATCTCAAAGGTTGTAAGGATTTTGATAGCCACATTATCTAACTTGCCACTAAATTCAGGAATCTTCCCAACTTCTGATAGCATCTTATTACTAATATCAGCAGAGAACACTGCTTTGGAAGGGAATGGAGTAAATATCAGACATTTCTATATGCTGAGAAAGTTCTTAAGTTGGGCTGGAGTCTGGTCTGATTTGGTGATTTGAAGCTAAAAAGCAACCACCGACATTATTTTGAAACAAGCTACATCTGTCAGCACTTTACAGAGGAGAATTTAGCTTCCATAAATGTGATTTGAAATACTTTTATGACATGATGTGGAAGATACTGTTGTGTAGTAAAAAGAAAAACAGCATGATATGCTCTGATAGCCCTCATACCAATATTGTGAGAGGTGCTTTACTATTTCTGACCGAACACAATTTATAGAACATTTTTCCGTGTGAAAATGTTCTTTTTGGGCTATGTTACCATGCAAGATGGGATAAAGTAAAAGTAGGTTGAGTGCTTTAGATACTTGAAGAATTTTAAAAATTAATGCTAAGTTAAAGTACTTGGCCCTTCACTTTAAGAATCTGCATTGTAACCAGGGGTAGACATGGGGAGGATCGAGGGGCAAGATCCCAGAATAGGGGTTGCTGGACAAAATCCAGAGAAAATATGTCTGCTATACTTAGCATTTAGTGAGAGAGCTGTTAACAATTACTAATAGATTTCAAGGCGTAACCAAAATCCACAGAAAAGTCCATTAGAAGTGTGGAAATGTGGCCATAAGGCAACAACCACCTTCATTCCAATCTCTTTAATCTTTACCACATAGTATCTCTTTGAGATTAGTACCCTTTGCTAAATAGAAATTACGTGATGTTATCCATTAATACAAATACCATAGGAGATATATTTAAGTGATATTTTGTTCTAATTAGTATTAATGCTCGAAATTACATTTGTAGTCTGTAGCTATTCTATATGAAGTTCAGTTATTTACAGATGAAGAAACAAGCTCAGAGAAGCCATGCAATTTACACAAAGCTACAAATAAGTGACAGCACAAGGTTTCAAATCCATTTTTTTCTGATTCTTAAAGTTCATGGTCTTCACAGTATACTTTATCTTACATGTTTGATTGTTTACTGGGATAACTTCAATACACTGTTAATAGCAATGTATATATGAATACCCTACAGACTAGCATTTCACCTGTACGTAAAGCTTCTTGGAAGAGCAGTCAGTACAGTCTCCAGGTCCACTGTCCAGTTTCACATTGATTGCCATAATTTAAAATCCACCTCCCTATTTAATCTGTCTTCATATTCGATATCCAAACTAAGCACTCTCATCACATCTCCTATTGGTCTGTTTGGTGAATGCATACTCATTTTTAAAAACATTATTTTTGAGAGAGAGAAGGGGAGACAGGATCCAAAGTGGGCTCCATGCTGACAGCAGAAAGGCCAATGCAGGGCTGGAACTCACAAACCATGAGAACATGACATGAGCCAAAATTGGGCCCTCAACCAACTGAGCCACCCCGGTGCCCCATGCATACTCATTTTTGGTACCCCTGTAAAGTGCCCAAGATTCTGGGGGAAACTTTGACATTCTCCCCTCTGCTCCCTATGTTCTCTGTACTCCCCTTCATCAAGATTTTCATCCCTTTGAATTTGAGTTCAAACTTGAATTATAATTGATACGACTGGAAATCACGATAGCATTGTAGTTAACCACACACGTGATAGAAGGTCCAGCTTCAAGCCTTGGATTACCATGAATAGCTAACCTTGCTAGGTGTGTATCCTCATCTATATAAATGGACTAATACTTAATGCTCATGGTTATTCTAATGCATGTAAAGCACAAAGAATGGTTTCTGGTACATACCAAGTGTATAACGAACGTTAGCTGTTTCTCTTGTTGGCTCTCTGGGAAAAGGAACTCTATCTTTTCATCTCATATCCCTATCAACTTGACGCAAAGCAGGGACTATGAATTGGTCAGGGCTGTTCGGGCAGGCTCACAATTTCAACCACATCCTAAGAGCTTCTGTCTTTCAGCTCTCCTTAGTGTGTGTTTTTCCATTCTTGTGACCACTGCAGCTCCAGCTACTTTCTTTGTTTTCTGCAGGAAGAAGGGTTGGTGAAAGAGCACATGCCAAATAAGTGAGGTCTCTTTAAAGAGCTTTAGGAACTCCAAACAAAGACCTCAGCTTAGATGTCTTTGGCCAGAACTTTGTCCCATGATCGTGTCTGGATTCAAAGAGGCCAAGAAATGTCTTAGCTGGGCAGACTGCCGAGTAAAACTGGAGTCTATACAGTAAGGGGAGAAGACTGGGTATTGAGTTAGCAACTAAATGTCTTTCCCCAGGTGTTTTTGTTTTTGTTCTTTACAATGGTATGAATCTCATTTATTTAAAACATTATTTCTCACCTTTCTCAAATTGAAGACTGCAAAAAATAAAAGCACTGTTTTCTTAGGTTGTCATTTACCCTGGGAGCATTGTTCCTGCGTGTCCATGGCTGTGACCCCTGTGCCCATGAAACCTCAGCTCCCTCTAGCCCGATCTATCCCACTTCACTTTACAAAACAATCCTGAAAGTTTAATAAAAGCTATTGTACACATTGACGTTAGAAAAAGGTGGTAGGATGTAGGAAAGCGAAGTGTATTCTCTTTAAGTAAAGTTTGCTTCACTCTTGGGGCATCTTTGCTTCCTGGAGGCAGAGCCGCAGATGAACCCAAATGGGAACAAGATGATGGCCAGGAAGATACCCAGGAAGGTGAAGAAAGTCCTCCCAAACCCGACTCTGCACACCGGGCGGCCTCCAACGACAACAGAATTGGCAGGGCACCTGGTGGCATTTCGACTGTGGATAGAAATGTCGTAGACCCCGGGACAGGGTAAGCATCCCTGCGACCAGGGGGGTGGAGGGCGGCGACGGAGTGTAGCGCTGCGGGACGGAGGCCACGTCCCCCTCCAGGTGGTAGACGGGCGGGCGGCTGCTCCTGCAGCGGGGCCCTGCAGCCCGAGGCTCCCGTCCGGACTCCCGTAGGCGCCAGCTCCGAGTCTCTGGGAAGCGCTTCTAGTTTGTTTTTCAAAAGAATAAAGTCAACACTGTAGGAGCCTTCCGGTTCGTAGCTTTTATTTCTGATGCCCACATCCGTGCCTGCTCCTAGGCTTGGTTGCAGTCCATTGGCAAATACCTTTCCCCATTTTGCTTACGTTAGTTCACGTAGGTTTCAATGTGGAGCCGGATCTCAGGACCCTAAGATCGTGACCTGAGCGGAAGTCTAGAGTCAGTCCTAGAGTCAGTCGTCCCACCAACTGAGCAACCCAGGCGCATCATCTCATTAATGCAGAAAACCAATCAAAACCTAAGACAATTTCCAAATTTTTGTCCTAGTGTAATAAACCAGCGGAAAAAGTGATTACATGTTTATAATTAGGTTGCTTGGAAAACAGAGAGCTGTGTATTGAAATGGTGATTTGAAAGCATATAAAGTATGCTACATGAGGAAGAAGAATTTATAATATTGGATCTTTGTAGCCTTCGTGCCCAAATATAATGTCTGTGTGAGTAAATAAATTTGGATTTGATTATTGGCTTCCAATTATAAATGTGCCATTAACATATAATGAAAGATCGGCTGTTTCCTTGAATTCTGAGATTATGTCAGATCTTTATTGACCTCTTATAGGAGGTCATCATCTTCCTTCTGGGCAGTTGCTAAAAATATTCTCTTGGCATTATTCTGATCTCTTCTGATTATTCTGATGACTAAAGGCTGATATCCTGTTTGGCCTTGTTACATTTCTTCAGACCATTTTACCTCAACTAACGCACTTAGGGTAAAACATTCACAGTACATACAACAGTCATTTTTCCACCTTGATTCTATCCTACTGATCAGGATGACATTTTTTAAAGGGTTCTTTCCACTTTAATTGTAACATACTAAGAAAAAATAGACCAGAAATGCCTGTGATGAATGAGAAACTACAAGTCTCTTTTTTGTTTAACTCTGTCTGTACTTATCAGTAAAGATTTGGACAAAAATCAGCTAACAGAATCCCTCCATAAGACTGAAAGATGTCAAAACAAATAAAACAAAACAAAACGATACATTTATCAAGAAACAGTTTTAAGTGTCAGTTTATTTTTCAAGTCTTAAAAGATACCCTAGCCTCATTTCTCAAAATGGCAGCAGTCTAACTTAAATAACACATCTGTGATCACTGATTTCCAAATAAAGCTTTTTCACTGGTAGATTTTTTTTTTTGTTATAGGTGATAATTAAGCATGCTGAGAAAAAAAATGGATATGTATAGAACATTTAGTAAGTACAATGTATTATATTACCATTTCAGAAACACTTTCTTTTTTTAAAATTTTTTTTACTGGAGAGAGAGAGAGGGAATCTTAAGCAGACTCCACACTCAGCATGGAACCTGATGTGGGGCTCCATCCCACGAACCTGGGATCATGACCTGAGCTGAAATCACGAATCAGACACCCAACCAACTGAGGCACCCAAGTGCCCCAGAAATATTTTCTTGATGTGAAACCAATTCAGGTATAGTAGGTACAAAAAAGAATAAAGAAGAATGCTTTCGTTAACGGTCTAATCTTTGTTCTATGCATAAATAACTGGAGGACAGGAGTGTTTTTAGGACTCTCTCCTCTCCTGTCTCAGCTTTATTCTTTTAGGATCCATTCTTCAGTGTGGCAGAAATGTGTCTTCTGTTAACATGTACTTTCCAGCCTCACTGCCTGTAATGTCTGCTCAGGATGCCATAGCAAAATACCACACACTGGATGGCTTAATTTTCTTACAATTCTGGAGGCTAGAAGTCCCAGGTCAAGGTGCTAGCCAAGTTAGTTTCTGGTGGGAGCTCTCCTCATGGCTTGCAGATGGCTCCCCTTCTTGCCTTTCTTCTGGGATGTGGAGGGAGAGCTCCAGTGTAGTTTCCTCTTGTAGGATATCAATCCTATTGGATCATTGTCCAGCCTTCATGATCTCATTTAATTTTAGTTACTTCTGTAAAGACCCTATCTTCAAATAGTCATGCTGAAGGTTAGGGCTTCAACATGTGAATATTGAGAAACACACCTGAAAGAAAATGAGGGTTATTTCTGGTCCCATGTTCACGAATTTTGGGAAATGGCTCTGACTAGTCTAGGATTCATCAACTGAAGGGTATCATAATTGATCCTATTTGTTTTAGGGTTCATTCCTTGCCAACCAATAGCTTCTGTTTAAGGACATAATACTCTGAAGAGTGTCTCATGTAGTACTACATGAGAACTACATGTAAACATGTAATATTCCAAACATAGAATTATGGATTTGATACTGTATGCACCTGGTGTGTTCAATCAAGGGTGAGTAGGAGGTAAGCATACTTAAAAGTATATGGCCCTTTTTCTCAGAGAGGTGAAAAATATCTTGGTATAAGATAAGTTAATTCTAGAAGTATAAAATATTCTGCTCAAAATTTGTGGAAGGAAAAAAGAAAGTCTGAAATGTATGGGGTCTGAAATTTTTGATATTTTGGTATCCAAAAATCCATTGCAGTATTTCTTGATTTTTTTTTTTTTTAAGGCAGTACTTCTGAGGGCAGGAGGAGATATGACTGGGGACCTTCAGTAGGTTTAGACAGTAGCATTGAAGATGGACCAGAGTGGAGAAAGAATGGCTAATGAGGATATTACAGTAGACTAAGCAAGACTTAAAAATACTGAGGGAAGGGCGACTGGGTGACTCAGTCCGTTAAGCATCCAACTCTTGATTTTGGCTCACATCATGATCTCCTGGTTTTTGAGATCGAGCTCCACATCAGGCTCTGCACCAACAGTGAGGAGCCTGCTTAGGATTCTTTCCCTCCCTCTCTCTCTGCCCCTCCCCCTACTCACACTCCTCTCTTTCAAAATAAACATTAAAAACATAAAAGTATTGAGGAAAGTGAATTGTCATGTTGGGTCAAGTTAAGGGTGGCAGGAGGTATTAGTAAGGATATTTACAATAACCTAACATCTTACGAGTCATGTTTTGTGTGAGAACCAGAAAAAGCACCATGGAGAGAGCAGAAGAGAAGAAGGGGCAAATTTCTAAAGAAGGCCAGTGACATTATTCTTAGATTTCTACCTTCAATAATGAGAGTTAAAAGGAAAGCTGATGGTGGAGATGATCTAGGGCCAGAAATTATAATTTATAGTTACAGCATGTTCCTTCATAAATGACCCAATGTCTATTCACTCCAATGTTAAAATATGGGAATAGTAGACCAGACGAGAGCTGCCCAGAACACAGTAGGGGCTAGTGCTGGGTTGTGCTAGTTATGCTGGAGGTACATTTACATTTGTGTCCAAATGACCCAAATTCCCACCTATTCACACAGAAGCACTGCTGTACCCCAAGGTGTCCTAGCTCATTTCTGTGTCATCACATATGACCAGGAATATGCTTTTCCATATTCCTCCCTTTTGCCCTTCTTGTCAGACTGCCTCACCAATACCATGCATTATCAACTCAGCCGGGCACTGCTCTGCCCAGGGTTCTGTCTTCTGTTTCCAAACCTACCCTTCCCTGTTGTCCCAGGGCAGAACTGGTTTGCTTGGGAAATGGGCAGCCTTCTTCTTTCACGTGTTCATTGAAAAAGCATTGAAATATGCCTATTATGAGCCCAGCAAGGTTCTATGCCCTGGCGTATATCCTTGGAACAAACTTTCTACTCTCAGTGAGTTCTGTGCTGAGCCACATTTCCTCAGTGGGGCCTTGAGGCAGCAATTCTGGTGCACAACGTGCAAGTCTTGCAAAGTTTCTGGTGAAGATGACTGTTCCAGTTTTGGGCTTCCGTTAGTGCCTCTCTGATAAAACCCTCATGAGCCACAAAAAGCAACCATTTTTAGGCACACATGTCCCAACCCATATTTAGAAAGCAAATATTGACATTTTTGTTCTGCTGATGGAATAGAAAGTATTCAAAGCTGTAATTCTGTGCTGCATTGACAACTTTCACATGATTCTAGAGCCTCATCTTTGTCCTCGAACAGTTAATTGGCTTATCTCGGGGATCTTTCCAGGACAAGTAATAGCCTGCCCCGAGGGGTACCTAAGCCATCACTTCTTGCAAAACAGAAAACAGCTCCACTTTTGACATGATGGGGTTTTCGTCTTTTGATACATGCATCAAGATTTCAGCGATCTTGGGACCATAACTCGGGGAACTGTGACCTTCCTCTTCCCCTGAGCAGTCTCTACCAGGACGCTGCTCTCACCGCAGCGTGGGAACAGGAATCGGCCCTTCCGTGAAGGCAGTGGAAGAGCTCGTCTTTTCCTTGTATCTCCTTTTTTGAGAGTGCTTTGCCTTTTCCCGGTGCACTCTGTGATAAAAATGCTAGCATTCATGGTATGTGATACTTTTATGGTAGAACAGTTTTCCTGGAAAGGAAAAACAAGGAAATGAAGGATTCATTTAAAATGGCTCAACTTAAAAGTAATGTTCACAAATCACTTCAGATTCTATAGCAACTTGTTGATGCCATGTTTCCATTTCCCTCTCTGTACCCCTTTGGGAAGTTGAGAGGCACTGCAAAGGGGCCATGGCACCACTAGGAGGCAGTGTTGGACAGAGAGAAAGAGGAAAACTTCACATTCCTCCTATCACTGTAGACTGAAATAACATTTCAGTAAACCTCAGTTTACAGTATCAGGCTCTTGGCGCTCAGAAGTCAACTTCTCTGCATTCCGATGGCACTGCCTACATGTACCTACATGTAACAGCAAGTGTGCCTTACATTCGTTATTTTCTCCATTCAATTGCAAGTTCCTTGGAGATGATGGTCTTATGCTTCCTTAGTCCATTATAGAATATTTTTTGAATAGGTGAGCATTTTATGAGCACCCTCTGAATACATGCTGAGTTCTTGACAGTTGAAGAAAAGTTTAATAAAAATACAATTTTGAAGTTTTGACATAGCGTAGAAAGCATTAAATAAGGAAGACATAATGAACCCAACATTGGGCTATTTAGCAAGTAACATAGCCATAGTTATTTCTTGGTGGAGTATTGCTGCCTACTTGGGTCATTTGATCCTCTTAATTATCCTGGGAGCTGAACTGAGTGACTCCAGGTGTCTAGGAGAAGCCACAGCCCTCAGGAGCTGACTCAGTCTTGTTTCTGGATGGGGAGGCTGGACTGCAGAACACCCTCCTCCTTTCTTCAGACTGTGTTACTTCCTTCTGTTCCTGAGCATTTGTGCACAAAGGTGTCCAGAAGGAAGACACAGTGTTTCTGGTTAGTGAGGGCAGGAGGGATATCAGTAGAGATATGAAAAAAAAATGAAGAGAAATATGAACATGTTGGTCTTGAGCTAGGTGGAGTGGCTCAAAGGATTAGCTGTATAATAAAGGCTACAACTGGAGTTAGGGAGTATGTAGACAGCCTCAGCTAGCTTGGAGTGGAGGAGGTTCTTCTGGAAGGGAGAAGGATGAAGTCAAGACAGGCAGGAGTTAGGGGAGAAATAGGTGTAAGGAGGGAAGGGTGTCCCAGCTGCCCATGTAACCCCTATACAGTTGACCAAAAGTACTTAACTGGGAATTTGCCCACTTAGATGCTATGAAAGACTTTAATAAGTTTCTGTTGAACACCTGGCTTAAGGAAAGACTATCATGATGACCACATCGCTCAGTGTGTGCAACATGCTTGATCTGTCTTAATACTGAGGCATCATCTGTAATGTCCAGACCATTTTATGGTGCCTTTCCCTGAATGCTCAGAAAATGTTAGGTGACGGTTAGACCTGGCCTGCCTGCTGGTGGGTCTATGCAGGTTCCTGAGGGAGGGAGTGAGAATAGGGTAGGGCAGGGAGCACAGAGAATGGAGGCAAGACAAAATCTCTGATCAAGCCTCCTGTTTATTGAAAGAACACAAAACTTATATGGGGTTCAAGGCAGGACACAAGGCAGCTGACCTAGGTAGGTTGCTAGGAAATAGGGTCAAGTGAATAAGGGGAGACCAGAGCTGAAACTGAAACTGCAAATTCAAACACAGCGCCTAAAGGATCGGTAAGAAAGCCCAGACTTGCTGTCTGCAGCGCTGGGGCGGGGGAGGGGGGGGCAGCGATTAACTACTCTGTCTGCCTTCAGGCGGCTGATCTACGTTTTACTGGCAGCTCCCCACAGGGAGTGACACTTCCTTGCCTGCAGGCGGCTGATCTTTGCAGCTCCCCACAGTTAGGCATCATTGTTACTATTTATAGTGTTACATCATGACACAGAGGCTTATTCTGACCAATTGTTTCATTTAGTTTGGGAGACAGAAAAACTGAAACCAATAAAGAGAGTCCAACACTTATTTAATTTTAGTTCCAGTATAATTAACATACAGTGTTATATTAATTTTAGATGTACCATATAGTGAATCAGTTATTCTATATATTACTCAGTGTTCATCATGACAAGTGCACACCTTAATCCCCTTCACCTATTTCATCCATCCCCCACCCACCTGGCCACTGGTAAGCATCATTTTTTTTCTATAGTTAAGAGTTTATTTCTTATTTTGTCTATTTTTTTCTTTGTTTTGTTTCTTAAATTCCACATATGAGTGAAATCATATGGTATTTGTCTTTCTCTCACCTACTTACTTCACTTAGCCTCTAGCTCCATCCATGTTGAGAGTCCATGCTTTTGACCTCCGGTGGACGTGGTGGGCTCCTGGGGTGACTACACTTTGCCTTTCAGCCTTACATTCATGAGGGAAGCACAGCAGGCATTAGCACTGTCCACAGAAATCCAAGGGCGATTCAACATTTCTAGACTTGTTTCGGTGGTGAGGGCCTTCACCTCTGCGCAGCAGCCCTTCGGCTATAGCTCTTTGAACTTACGGGTCCCATCCTCTGAAGCTAACTTGAACACAACTTTCCTTATTATTTTAAGAATTTAAAAAATCTGGGACAGGAGTAACATCCATGTACTTGAAAAACTTTAATTTGGGATTTTTCAGACATGAAGAAAATTGGAAGAAAGAGGGTATTCACTTTTATAACCAATTGTTGTCTTACCACATATAGTTCACCTATGTATTTTTTCACCAAACCATTTTCAATTGTATGTAGACTATATGAAGTTCACTCCAAAAATATGTCGGCATATAATCCTATATCACATGGAGCCATTATCATTCCTAATGAATGAACGATTACTTCCTAATATACTGGCTATGTTCAATTGCCTCAAGTGACCCCAAAATGTTCTTATATGTTTTCTCAAGTCAGGCTCTTACCAAAGATCATATCCTGTATCTGTTTGTTATGTCCTAAACCTAAAACCGTGTTCCACCTCCCCATTTTTCTTTTGTCAAAGTGTGAAGACATCCAGTCAGTTGTTTTTATAGCATATCCTTAACACCCATAAACTTAAACTTCAGTGTAACTACAATGCTTGGGGTTGGAACTGGGGAGCACCCTCTGACAGGATGGTGTCAGGAACCTTTTATGAGACATGGATTTCCTTTGTTTTCAGTTTTAATAGTGAAGTGAGTTTTATATTTATCTCTTCATTTTCTATTATGTTTCTGAGGTTTCCATACCCATTTTTTCTTTTGATATTGATCCTCCAAAAATCCTCAAATGTGCTTCTTATTTGGAGTTTGACATCTATTAGGTGGAAGGTCAGGAAATCAAAGAGACAGGGCATCTCACCAGGGCTCCATGCTAAGATTATGACAAATCAGGATTCTACACTATGTTTTAAAGTTAGCCTATTAAAGGTATTTTATAATATAGTTTTGTAAGTAAGAACGCTTTTGGCAGTGTTCTTAATTTTAAGAAACTGTTCATAGCATTTTTGTTTAACTACTGAACAAGGTCAAAAAGAAATGGACTAGCAGTTCAAAGTTGGTGGCTAAAGCCAACCTTCGTTGGCAGAGTTTATAAGTCTCATTGAACAGTTTCCTACAACACTTTAACAAATGCAGTTTCTCAAAACAAATATTTATAAGCTAAAGTTTACAAATAGGAGTCCTAAAAACTAGGCAGATAAATTTTTGAAGATTTTAGGAACACAGAGTTACACAGAAATTCAATTTTGTGATGACAAAATACAGAGTAAGTGTAAATTTTACTTATTTTATGGTAACTGACATGTATGTATGCTCAGTTCTATTTTATCCAAACAAAGCCAATTGTAAATCTTGTGGTTTGCATTCTCAAATGTGCTCACCAAAACAGCTTCCAAACATATCCCTCAATGTTTCCTGCTGAAAACAAAACAAAACAAAACAAATGAGCAAACAAGGTAACTTTAATATAAATTAGGACTGAACCAAAGATATTTGGGGTCTTGAGGAATTTATTTTCACATAGTGGACTCTATGTCCTAGATTAAGCATCGTGGAATTTCTTTTCCTTTCTTTTACCAATATGCATAAATTATATCAGGTTCTTTTTTTTCCTAAAATGGTTAAGCTGTCACTGGAAATTTCATTTAATATTTCTTGGTGAAATTGTTTCTGAAGAGTACTCATTACTCCAGGCTCTCACTAGAATTTTTTATTCAAGAAATGGTTGGTCAGCTTGACTGCTAGTAAGTGGAGAGGCATTCAAAGGAGAAAGAGCTAAGATTCCAGATGCTCATCTTTTCTGCTCAGGTGGACAAGGCAATATTCAAGCGGTCCACCTTCAGAGGTTAGGAGCAGAGGCAGGCTTTTCTTTCCACATTGACCTGCCTGCTTTTTATTTCTGTGCTTATATTGGACAGCTGGTAGGTTTGGGCTTTGCTGGCCTAGGAGAGCCATCCCCACTGCCAGTTGGCTGTCCCCGAATTTTCCTTCTTCTTTGGAGACCAAAAAGCATGAGATGAAACAAGGCCTAAAATTTAACTTGAAACACTGGTTATGAGAGTCTTTGTCTTAGCTGGGATGAATAATAACTGGGGGTTGACTGGGAATCCTGGTTCCTTTTCACAAAGACCATGACCTCTCTCTCTAAACAGTCCATCCTGGGAAAGGAGGTGTGTGAAATGAAAGTGGAAACTATCCAGGAGGGTCGTGATGAGAGAGGAGGGCTGGAGTTGTAGATGGCCACGGGAAGCAGGTTCTGTGGACTGCTGAACAGATGATGGTAAAGTAAGGGTGGTCCAGCTGAACAGATGATGGAAGGACAAATCTTTAAGAAGTGTGTGGTGGTATTTAAAGTATGTCCACCAAGTCTGTGAGACTTCTCCTTTCAAGACCACCTCTTGAACCTGGGTGGTCTTGTGGCTGCCTTGATGAATAAATGTGGCTGAAGTGATACTGTGTGATTTCCAAAGCTAGGTTAGAAAAGTCCATGCAGCTTCTGATCATTTCTCTTGGGACATTTGCCTATGGACCCTCCCCTGCTGTGCACAACGTCCACCTGAGGTCATCATGTGGGGGGAGGCCTCCTAGAGAGAAAGATGGAGAAATGTCCAAGGAGCTCCAGCTGTTCTAGTCTGTAGGTGGTTGAGTAACTTCAGCCCAAGTGCCAGCTATGTGTGAAGAAGGCTTCAGGGCCAAAGATCCTAAGAATCTAGGACTCTCTGGAAGGTCACTTTGAGCAGGTTCGTCGGACTTGGGTCAGTCCTCCAAGTCTGGGGCTCCTCAGGATTGCCCTTTTGACTCTCGAGTGGTGGACCCATGGAGTGATATCTGTGACCATGTAGGGGTGGTTGGAATAATGGTATGATGCCTGGTGCACTGTGGTTTGAGAGGGTCCTTTATTTACAATCTTTGACCCCGACTGAATCCTCTGGTGAGAAGGGGTGTACAGGGGATCTTAGAGATTGGGGCCCTCTCTGTGGTATATCCTTATAACTTGTAAAGGGTGGCCCCTAAAACCTGGAGTTTTTTTCTTATTCCCTTATCCCCTATTTGGTGTAGGTTCTCTGGGAGGCTCCCTCCCATATATTAGTTTAAAAGGGGAGAAACCTTGAGTTCCTGGTGTGCACTGGACACACAGGAGGGCCAGGGGCAACACAGGTCTGGCCACGGGAGGTCTGTTTCCTGACAGAATTTGACTAATCTTCCCTTAAGGGTGCGATTCATCTGCTTTCTTTTCCCTGAGCTTTGAGGCTGGTAAGCAGTCCAAGTGATGTTGAGGGAGTTGGTTAAAATTTGTATAATGTTGGCCATGAACACAGGCCCCTTATCACTGTGGATTGTTGTCAGTAAGCTGAATCAGGGGGCAACTTTAGCTACTTCCTGGTTTGTTCCATCCTGGCTGGGAAGGCTTTGACCCATCCAGAGTATGTGCAGACTATCACTAGCAGGTATCTAAATCCTCAGCTTGGCTGGACATCTGTGAAGTCTAATCCCCCTGTACCACAGCATGGGGGACTTTAACATGCAGCTCTTATCTCAGGGTGAGCTTATCTGCCTTTTTAATGATCAGAACTGTGTCCACTACTACCTAAGGCACAGTGGCCATCCTGCCACCACTTGGTCCAGCCTCTTCAACAGGTATACTACTGGCCATTTCCATGGGACAACTGTCTTGTGAGAACCCCAAGGGTGACCTTTTCCTTCTCATGCACAAAGAGATTAAAAGGCTTTTCTATATTCGGTGGGCCAAGGGCTGGTGCCTGCCCCAAGGTGGCCTGTATCCTTAGGAAGGCAGCTTCAGCCTCTTCTGTCCAAACAGAGGGTTCTTGATCCAGCCCTACCAAGAGATTATAGAGAGGTCTTGCTATTGCTGAGAATCTGGGAATCCAGAATTGGCAGAATCCTGCCCCCAGGAATTCTCGTAGCCCTCTCTTAGTTGGGGCTGGGGTAGGGAGGTGATGACCTTCTTTCTCTCTGGCCCTACTGCTCTTTTTGCAGCAGGTGGCCTCCCTTGGAAAGCCAGCGAGGTCTCTGGCCAATGACTCCCCAAAGAGGGTAAGTGAGTTTTTAAACCCTTGTGGGAGGCATGTCAAAGTCAGTTGCAACTGATGCCCCATGTCTGATTCAGTCCATTCAAAGGCAAAAAAAAGGTTGCCCCTGGGGGGCCAAGCACAGGCAGAAGAAGGCATCCTTTAAGTCTAGGCAGCTAAACCAGCTGGCAGAACCTGGGATCTGGCTGAGGAGGGTGTACGGATTCGGGACCACTGGGTGCAAGGCTTGAACTCGTCGGTACCCTCTTCCCGGCTTCCTGACCGGCAAGAGCGGGGTGTTTCAGGGTGACTAGCATTCCACCAGCATGCCTGCTTCTTGGATGCCTGCCCTTGCCTCTTGTGGGAGGGGATATTGCTGCTGTCTCTGCAGTTGAGCCCCTGGGATTAACTCTACAATGACAGGGGTCTCATTGTGGACAAGTCTGGGGGGTTTGTCCACAGCCCATACAGTGGGGATGGCAGTCCTGGATTTGGGTGGGCCATTCGGTTGGGCCTGGGTGCAGAGTAGCCTCCATTTTTTCTCTCGTGGTGTAGTGATAGCCATTATAAGGGGGCCTGATTTTTCTTGTCTTGGATCCAATCAGACCCTGGTGTGTCCTGTTGGCTAAGAGGTTACTTGGGCTCCCAGCTCTGAGAGTATATCCCAGCCGAGGAGAGGCATAGGGCACTCAGGTAGGTAGAAGAACTTATGCCTTTCCGTGTGGCCCTCAAGTTCATATAAAAGTTATAGTTTGGCCCCCTACTTTTGTTTTGACTCTGGGCTAACAGGAGCCAGGAAGTGAGCCCAGTCCCCCTCAATCTGAATCTATTCCTGCTGGACCTATGAGGACTTTTTTGTAGGGTTCTTGTGCATATCAGCTGCATTTCTGGGACTTTTTCTGGTTGGGACATTAATTTTTCCAATGTCCTTTCCCCTTGTAGTAGGCACATTGATCCCTTGCTGAGGAGGTTTTGGGCCTCCCCACTTTTGGTGGCTGGACCTTCCCCATCCTTTTGTCATGGCTCTCTTGTGCCTTGGGGTCAAACAGGGTGTAAGCCTTGCATTGTATCTCATAATAACCCCTGGGCTGGGATAGTTCCCTTGCTGCTGGGCACATCTGTGAACTTCTCAGCCCCTGTTTGGATCCCTCATAAGAGAACCTCTTGGTACCAGTGGATGTGGACGAGCATCTGAAGAGTGCCTGGTCTGGCCAAGAGTGCAATCTGGCCACTGGTCCAGGGGAGAGAGGAACTGCTGAGTTTGGAGGTGGTAGGGAGACTGAAGGTGGTGGAATTTCGGGAACTGGGGGGGGGTTCATATGGCGGGGGCAAGATTGGTTCCTCCTCTGGATCATTGGTGAGAATTTATGGCAGTCAGGAGTTTTGCTGACCTTCCTTGGGGTGCTTTGTTGAGGCAACTAAGACCCTAGCCTGTCCCTGTTTGTTGCAGGCAAATCACACTCAAGAGGGAAGAGTTTGGGCAATCTCTATTCAGGAGTCAATATACTGGAACTGATCAGGGTGACATGGGTCTCTGGTGACAACACGCCAGATGCAGCGGTACTTTGGGACATTTAAGTTTCCCTCCAAGGGCTATCTATACCAAAAGTGGGCTGTTTCAACTCACATAGGGTCCTTAACTTGCCGGGGGTCATCTTAATTCCATAGTCTCCTGAAAACCCCTTTTTTGCTCTGTCCTGAACCCATAATGTTCCCATGAGATGGAGTCACAAAGACAGACAGAGGAGTAGGGGTGCCCCCACTAATGAGGAGACTGATCAGATGCCTGTCTGGTGGTGTCCCAAAGGAACTTAGGTGATGCTTAGCTGTAGCGGCCTCAGCATTGTGACTTACCATCGGAAACTATTCCAATGCCACCATAGACTGTATGCCATTCACCACGGAATTGCAGATGGGTCCACTCAGACTCTGTAAGCTTTTGGGAACCTTAAGGTGCCCACCCTTGTAGCCACCAAATCGACCTGGCAGGCAAGCCAGACACATTCACACTCACATACACACCAGAGGTTGGTACATTCCCTCCCACGGAATTCCTACCTGTGAGACCTCTGAGGTCTCCAGGGAATGATCAGGTCCCCCTTCCACCCCTATGAGTAGGCCTGACTGAATTGGGGCTCCAGGCCTTACCAGTATCTGATGATGGGTCCAGGTCCTTGCCTGCCAAGTCTCCTGGAGTCTGGCGAGAATGGCAGAGCAGGCTATCTGAGGCAACCAAGCGGGAGACTGCTGAATAGCAGGCAGGGCGCACCTCCCTTGAGATTCCTCATTCCGTTATCACCTTGCAGATCTACCAAGCCAGTGGCAACAATGGCCCTGCGCAGCTGGCTTTCCCAGTCAGAGAACCTGGTCTGGATCACCCCACGGAAGAACCAAGTGGCACTCAAGAGATCTTGGAAGGAAGGAGGTTAATTTCATACCAGCAGGCTCAGAGGGGATCACTTTCCAGAGGTCTGAGCCCCAAGCATAAGCAGAGGGAACAATTTAGTCTGTTACTTCCTCATTCCGTATTAGTAGTAATTCAGCGCATGTGGGGAAGCAGGGTGGGAAGAAGAACCCGGAAGGGGAGTCTTTGATCAAGGACTGGAATTTCCCTATCAGTCCTGTTGGCCATTTTATAACAGAGTTTTTCCTATCAAAAACATAACATATATTTGCCATGATGTGGCTTCCAAGGAATAAGTGAATTTTTAAAACTTTCTGAATTTTAAATCCTTTAGTATATCTTCCAAGAGGTTTCCTGGTTTCAAAAGTCACAAAGGTAAGCTGAAGAGATAACTTACACATAAAAACAGGGACTATTTTGCTGTTTTTTTTTTTTTTTTTTATCCCTCTCAGGATACTAATCCAACTTTAGCAAGGAGAAGTAAATTAAGTAATGAATCTGTTTTTGTTCCTTCTGTTTCTGCAAATGTTCTCATGTAGAGAATGATTTGGAATCCCAAAGTAAAATATAAAATGCCATGTGTGATAGATACATTTTAGGATTTTGTAATCAAAGTCTGTAGGGGGTTGAAATAAAGCCCTTCCCTGTCTGATTTTAACATTTTAGGATGGCCAGATGTTACGGACTGAATTACATCTTCCCCAAATTCATATGTTGAAACCCACCCAGTATTTGCAAATGTGACCTTATTTTGGAAGTAGTGCCTTCAAAGGGTATTAAGTTAAAGTGGAATGGTTAGGCTGGACCCTAATCCAATACTCCTGATGTCCTCATAAGAAGAGGAGATCATTTCAAGTGAGGCAAATCACGAAAGACTCTTAAATATAGAGAAGAAATAGAATTGCTGGAGGAGTGTTGGGTGGGGGATGGGCTGAGAA
This sequence comes from Suricata suricatta, assembly GCF_006229205.1. NCBI lineage: Eukaryota > Metazoa > Chordata > Mammalia > Carnivora > Herpestidae > Suricata > Suricata suricatta. The sequence continues at coordinate 65,067,934 of NC_043706.1, read as the reverse complement.
ATGGGCATTAAGGAGGGCACTCGTTGGGATGAGCACTGGGTGTTTTATATAAATGATGAATCACTGAGTTTTACTCCCCAAATCATTATTACTCTATATGTTAACTAACTTGGATTTAAATTAAAAAAAAATAAATAAGAGATTAGGAGGCATTGGTAGAAGCCGCACCCTGTACTTCTGAGAACCGAAACACAGAGAGAAGGCAGCTGTCTGCAGCCAAGGAGAAAGGCCTCAGGGGAAATCAAAACTATAGATACTTTGATCTTGGACTTCCGGCCTCTAGGACAAAGAGAAAATAAATTTCTGTTATTTAAGCCTCCTAGCCTGTGGTATTTTGTCATGGGAGTCCTAGCAAACAAATGCAACAGATCTGTGCCATTTGACTTATGGTGACATAGGGTACGGTTTTTCTCCCCTTCCTTTCATCACTCGTAAGGGAAGGGATGAAAAAACTGCACATTAAGAAACATTTGCAAATAAGTTAAAATACAAAGTGATAGCCAGTGCCACTTCTTTGGAAAGGGCATACAACTTTTAAAATAGGTGATCAGTTTCATCCCACCTGCACAGTATGTTGAAACAGGTGTACAGAATGGTTTAAAGGTGGCAGTAAATGATGGGGCTGCTAAATTTGCTCCCGGTCTCAATCTAATCTCCGAAGGAATAAGGGACCTGGAGCCATTTCTTGTGATGCTGAGGTGTTTGTGAATTAGAAGAGAGGGAATAAAATCTGACTTCTTGATTTCAGACTGTGGACAGCTCATAGCTGAGACAAAGACGTTAGAAACATCGTTCATGTTTTGCACTTATTGGTGGACAAGGAAACACTTGAAAGATTTTATTTTTGCTCAGAGTTCCCAAGAGATGAATTAGTTTCCTAAAGAATATGATCCAAGATCTGTTAGATTGACTCCTTTTTATAAGGTTGTTTGGAAACAAATTTGTTTCCTTTGTATAATAATTCATGTGATTCCTCTTTTGGCCTAATTATAAATTCATTTCTCAAAACAGTTTGTCCCTAAGTAAATTGCAATTCTGTTTTCTATTTACTTTTCTAAAAATAGAAAATCTAATGGAAATGTCCTCTCTCAGATTTATTTGTTATTACACTAGTGAATGAAAATATGTAGTTATTACTCTTTTTCCCCATGTCATTTTGATGCTATGGAAATTACCCAGGATGCTTTCTAATAAAATAAAAATAATAGGTCAACAACCTTATCTGGGTTTTCTCAGGTCTGTCTTGCAAAATTAGCCATCAGGAAATATCTTATCTACCAAAATATATCACTAGCATGTATGACAAAATTGTATTTCTTGGACTATGGTTCACAGCAAAAGATACACAGAAAGCTGAAAATTTTTAGCATTTTTCTTGTCAAGTTTCCTGTGACATTCTTGGAAATAGGAGCCTGAATAATAAAAAGAAAACAATATGCAAATTTGGGAAAGGCCATCAATGGCTACAAAGCAAAAACTGGAAAAGGCAACTATAATTTTGCACAATTTTGTTACCAAGAATGTAGTCAATTTGTTAGAAAATGTGCCTGATTATAATAAGCTAATAATCAATAATTGAAAATAAGAGTATATATGTGGAAGCTTTTATTTGGGAGGTTTTGGTACTATCATCTACAGAACAGAAATTCTAATTCCACAAATGAGGAAAGAATTCACACAAAAAGTTGCAGTTACTAGAGGTAGAAACAACTAGGCATATTTGACAAGGCACCTGTCATGAAAACTTTAAGTCCTAAAGAGATGGAATTGAATGTAATAAAAAGCATTTTTAAAAGGAGACACAGCTCTGCAAAAGACTTTTTTCCCTCATTTTATAAGTATACTATTAAGTGCTATTTCCTTTTCTGTAGTACTAATCTTCCAAATTCATCTCCTTATTTTTACTGAGGTACGAAGACTGTAAATGAGCATCCAAGTAAGGGGTGGGAGAGGGCAAGCAGAGATTAGACTAGACCATCTCTTTTGTTACTATAAGATTCTACGGCTTCATGACGCAGAGACAATGGCCATAACAGCCAGCCTTTATCTATGCCAGGGCTGTCCTTAGTGTTTTGTAAAATAACCTGTGAGGCTCCAGGGTTCCATGGAATGAAAAAAGAATAGGTCCAAACCAGAGGAAGATTTTGACCATGAAGTTCTAGAGTTTATGTTTTAACCAGAAAGTGGATTATCTCTATGGCCCCAGTATTCTGAGGGATAAAGGAAATCTCGTCTTTGATTCAGAGATTTCCTGCTTATCCTACACTACCCATTCTTCCCTTGCTAGCAGCTGGCATGTGTCTGATTGGAATAAAGCCTATGTGTTCCTCCCTACCTTCCAGTTAGGGGAGCCCGCGTGACTAAGTTCTGGCCAAGAGAACAGAAATAGAAGTATTGTGAGATAACATGCTGGAACCTGCTTTATAAGACTATGTCTATGCTTCAGGAAGATCTTCAGATTGTACTGTTTCTGTTGCCTCTTCAGGAAGAGACTTTTGTATCATGCAGTTAATACTAAGTGATTTTATATATCTCACAATGTTACAGCATGACGGCCAGATTTTTGTGTGCTTACCTTTTTTTTTTAAAGATGAAAATGTGGGGTGCCTGGGTAGCCCAGTCGGTTTAGTGACCGACTCTTGGTTTTGGCTCAGGTCATGATCTCCCGGTTCATGGGTTTGAGCCCCACACTGGGCTTTATACTGACAGCACACAGCCTGCTTGGGATTCTCTCTCACTCTCCCTCTCTCTCTGCCCCTTTTTAAGTCAGTCTCTATCTCTCTTTCTTAAAAATAAATAAATATTAAAAAAACTAAAGGTGAAAATGTAGGAAGAAAAAAATCAAGTCAAACTGTTACAGTAGTGAATTGAAGTAGATAGAACATAAAGTAGGAAAGTAGTAAATGTTAGAAATGGAAAAGTCTGTGTTGATTCTTGAGCCATTGAAGAATTAGTAGGCCACTATGCTAAAGCAAGGAGTGCTTGTTCTTAACATGTAACAGTCTTGTTTATCTTAATGAACTTGGTTTCTGGATTCTCAACATCATCTACACTTCCTTGGGAAAGAACAGTTCTCATTTTAATATGTCTCACTGCCATGGAATTTACTTTCTGACATGTCTAATTTTTCTCCTATTCATTCATTGCCTTATTCCTTTTGGCAGTTTTCAAGACTAGAGCTGATCTATGAAAACTTTATCTCGCTCTCTTTCCCTTTGTTTTTGTACTTTATACTTCTTTCTTTAAGGATGTCCTTCTGTAATCTGGCTGACTAACCCCTGCAGCAGCTTGGTTCAGACTCAAACATCATCTCTCTTTAGGGAGTCCATCATTTCAGGAAACCTGGTTTAGGTACCGCACAGCATGCTCCAGCAAGCCTACTGTGCGCATCTCCACCAATGCACCTGTCACTCAGTGTTGTGATAGTGGTCTTTGCTCCTGTCTCTTCTCCACTGGACTATAAGCTCCTTAAAGTCAGGGACTGTCTTTCATCTCTATATTCCTAGATCCCAGAAAAGTACCTCTCTTATAGCAAATATGCAATAAATTCTTCCTTAAACATCTTTTCTCTGATCTGAGATTCAAAATATCTCAAACATATTTTTCTTGAATATACTTTAAAATTTTTTTAAAATGTTTTTTATTTATTTTTGAGAGAGAGCAAGTGTGAGCAGGGGAAGGACAGAGAGAGGAGAGAAAAAATCTGAAGTGGGCTATTTACGCATTGACAGCAGCAAGCCCAGTGCAGGGCTCCAACTCATGAACTGAGAAATCATACCCTGAGCCAAAGTCCAATGCTCAGCTGAGCCACCCAGGCACCCCTAATATACTTTTAAAGTTAAATTCATTGAGGAGTAATTCACATGCAATACAAGTAACATTTTAAAATTGTACAGATCAATGAACTTTGCCAAATGTATACCGTCTTGTAAGCACACCATAATTGTGGTATAGAACATTTAGGGGCACCTGAGTGGCTCAGTCAGTTAAGTGGCCAACTTCGGCTCAGGTCATGATCTGGTGATTGGTGAGTTCGAGCCCTGCATGATCTCTGTGCTGATGGCTTGGAGCTACGCATCATCTGCAGGCATAGCTTATCTTATTACACTCTGATCTATGCTACTTCACAAATAATGTGGTTTACAAATCAAAGATCTGTGGCAATCCTGCATCTAACAAGTCAACTGGCATTGCTTTTCCACAGCATTTGTTCACTTCCTGACTCTGTGTCACATATTGGTAATTCCTAGAAAATTTCAAACTTTATTATTATTATATTTGTTATGTGGTCAAAGACCTTTGGTGTTACTGTTCTATTTGTTTTGGGGTGCCACAAATTGTGCCTGTGTAAGACAGTGAGCCTACCTGACAAATAGTGTGTGTTCTGAATGCTCCACTGACCCCATCTCTACCTCTCTGTGGGCCTCCTATTCCCTAAGACACAACAATATTGAAATCAGGCCACTTAATAACCGTATAATGGCTTCGAAGTGTTCAAATGAAGAGTCTATTGATATGGCAGTTTTCATTCTTGCCTTATTTTAATAAATTGCCCCAGTTGCCTCCACCTAAAAGAAGCACCACCTTGGTCAGTCAGCAGCCACCAACACTGAGGCAAGACCTTCTATCAGCAAAAACATTATGACCCACTGAAAGCTCCAATGATGGTTAGTATTTTTTAGCGATATTTTTAAATTAGGGCATGTACATTGTTTTTTATACATAATGCTATTGCGTGCTTATTAGACTGTAGTGTAGTGTAAAGATAATTTTTATGCACACTGGAAAGCCAAAAAACTCATTTGACTCACTTTCTTACGATATTCACTTTATTGTGGTCGTCTGGAACCAACCCCACAATATCTCCAAGGTGTGTTTACTCCTTTGAGTTTGAGTCTTTCCACTGGGCATGATGTGTTTGAGAGCCACCCATGTTGCATATATCAGCAGATTATTCCTTTTCATGTCTAAGCAGTACCCATCTTATGCAGGATCTAAATAAGTTTATCCACTTGATGGACAATATACTTGTTTCCAGTTTTTAACTATTGGGGATAACACTGCTATAACAATTCACATGTAGATCTTTATGTGGACATAAATTTTCATTTCTCTTGGGAAAGTATGTAGGGTTGGATTTCTGGGTTGTATAGCAAGCGTGTGTTTAATTTTATAATAAAATACTAACCATTTGCAAAGCAATGGTGCCAATTTATACTTCCAGCAGTATACTTGGTTTTCAGTTCATAAGTGCTTTCACAACAAATATAATAAATAATTACGCTAGATTTCTGGTTTAATAGTTGTCAGACATTGCTAACTTACTAAAAAAATGTCTAACAATAAATGGAAAGTTGTGGGTGTGTTTGATTGCTAGAGTAGAAAGATATTGACTAGGGCCCATTCCTCTCAAGTAATTCCTCCACTGATTGTGATACTTGAAATTCCTTCCTTGCAATGTCATTGTCCCCCCAATTCTTTGTTAAAACTCAAAGTCCTCAGGAAGTTGTTCTGATAGGATCACTTTATCAAGATTTGTCAAGACCAATGTCCAAAGCCCTGGCTCTGAGTAGGGAGGGAGAGCCATTACGAGCATGGAGAGTCTGAGTCTAGGGATGAGCGAAAGCTCAGAAGAGCAGCGTTCCAAGATGAGGGAGCCACACAGCAGTCGGACAACAACCAGGCTGAAAGAGACGGGGGCAAGACATCCGTTTTATTTCTCTGCAGCTGCGGCAGCAGATTGGGGTTAGAGAACCAGCTCTGCCACTTTCTGGTCACCTGGTTTTGAGCAGATCCTGTAACCTTTGATTTCAACACCAGATTTTTTTCTCCTCCATCGGAGACGCTGAGGAAATATGAGTAGCTCCATCTGCCTCAAATGCTTGCTGTGGGCCTTGTACTGAGATGCATGGTAAGTGCAAATATATACTTCATCAGTGTCTTTTACTTGGCCAATTTTATTTATTTACTTTAAAATTTTTCATCCTTTTATTAAAAAATTGTTGACTCCAAAGACAGATTATTTGTATACTAATTTTACATACTTTGTGGTAAATGGTCTTGTTCTAACAAATCAAATACTTGTAGAAAAGGGATTTTTAACAGAAGCAAAGTGTCTTTTTATAATATGATGGATATATATTGTTCTATTGAAAGTTACAATTGAGAGTCAAGCTTATCATTGAAAGACCTTCTTGCCTGATAAAAACTAAAATAACCTCCGCATTTAAGCTAAAAACTATAAACAAGATATAGATTCTAGAATTCAAGTTAATTGACCAATTTTAAAAACTGCTTCCCCCCCTGAATTCTCTTCTGTTGAACCTTCTTTTGACTTTCACTCTATAACTACCACATCAATGGTCCCCTCTCTCTGATTCATTTAATCTCTTTTCCTGCCCCTTTAGAATATCCTGCATGATTTAGAGTAGTAGTCGGTGGTACATTCATAAATTTCCTCCCATAAAGTGCATTTCAGACCCAGAGAACAAAATTGTGAGGTTTTGTTTGTTTTTTAATTTTTTAAGGTTTATTTAAAAGAGCATGAGCAAGATAGGGGTAGAGAGAGGGAGACACAGAACCTGAAGCAGGCTCCAGGCTCTGAGCTGTCAGCACAGAGCCTGACATGGGACTCAAACCACAAACCGTGAGATCATGGCCTGAGCTGAAGTCTTATGCCTATCCGACTAAGCCACCTAGGTGCCCCTAAAATTGTGAAGTTTTAGATATGACTGAGATGTGCCCTTCAGTTTCAGCTTGTGTGACATGACAAAGAATACTCAAATCACACTGCAGCGAGCTTGAAATGGGATTCAAATTGATCTGAGATGCTAGGAGCCGTCTTAATATCTGAGGAGGTGGAAGGATCCTTCTGTGACTCTTCCATTGTCTCTAACACAAGCATCTTTTCACGGGAGGAGTTCAATTGTAGTCATTTATAAAACGCCTGCATTTTCCTGGAAAATTTCCTATATTCCCTTTCTATTTATAACTCCGTTTGTTTTGTCTTTTTTGTGTTCCAGCATAATGTTTGTTTATAAAAAAGATGTCATGTAATCCTTGCAATGCTCTCTGTAATAGGGAAGATGAAATGAAGTTTTAACGGAGTCAATGACTCGCTAGGGAAAACACATGTCTATGCAATGATGTCATCACTGATGATTCCATGGCCCCTTTGTTCTCTGGGGACCTGCTGTTTCCATAGGCCGTCAGGCTCACAGGATGGTTTTGCTTTCAAGTGAAGCCAATCTCAAAATTATGCTAAGTGTGAGGGCCAGAAGTTAATAGGAGCTAAGGAATTTCTGAAGACAATAGTGCAAAGGAGATTCCTCTGTTCTTGGCAGCCAGGTCTCCAGTCTGAGTGGAATGAGTCAAAATTCTGATTAAGGTCTTATTAAATCTGATGTCAGTAACCAAGACTATTTGGCACCTCAGATAGGGATTGGCTTAGCTTACTTTTTAGCTACCAAGTGCCCAGTCCAGCCCAGATGTCCACAGAAGGTGGATGTTTACCACTGGATTGCTTTTTCTCTGTGGTAGAGTCTGCTCGTTTCTAAGGTCCTTTCTGGCGTACAGTCTCCTGGTCATCCCCCACTATCCCTTCTCTCTTTCTTCCATAATAATGGAACCTCAGAGTTAAAGATAGGCTCCTGGGCGGCCAGAATAAACTACATTGTCAGGCCTCCTTTGTAGCCAGATGTGGCCATGTGACTACGTTCTGCCCAAAGAAATAGAATTCACAATCATCACAGAGCAGCTTGTGCGAAGATAACAAAGATAACTCTGTGACCCCTTTCCCTACTTTCCCACCCTCCCTTTGTTTTTCCTTTTGGCCAACATTACTGTGTCATGACTGAGGCCAAAACAGCCATCTTGGACCATGTGGTACCTTGAAATAGAGGCCTCAGCTGTGGACTGATAAGATGATAGATGTCTGGGCTTCTGGGGACTTCATGGAACAAGTCCAGCAGCTCAGATGTAGACTGCCTGCCTCCTGACTTCCAGGAGTGTTTTAGTCCCTCTTATTTCTGTTCCCTGTTGCTAGCAGCAGGACCCTTCTGATGCAGTAGGGTGCCAGTCGTGGGCACTTTTAGGAGACAAGAGATTGAAGTAGGTGTGGCACTGTTCCTATGGATTCCCAAAGACGGTCTCAGGAAGGAAGCAGTCAGTAGCTGTCATAGGACACAAGTCCACTGTGACGGGTCTGTCCTTCCACCTTCACTCAGAACACATGGCAACGGCCCCAGGACAACTGGTTTCCTTATTCGCGGCTCTGTGCTAAGTGCTGGGTGGGCCAGGCACATCTAGATGCATGTATCACTGCCTATTTGTGGCAGTTTTGTTTTGCTTTAACTTTAAAATATTTCAGATGCAAGTATGTTATGATAGGCGGCAAGCTTCCACTGCTCTAGTCCAACCCCATTCTTGAGGTGGTGAGGCAATGAGTTTCAACATGTTTTGCTAAATTAATAACATGCTCAAGAACACAGTACCCAGAATAATGGCAAGAAGACCAATCCAGGCAGCTGGCACCTGGGTTCTAGTCCTGGCATCAATGGCAGAAATATGCTATTGAGCAAGCTCCTGGCTCACAGGTGTTGTAAATGTGAAATGACGCAGTGGGTTACATGATTTCTAAAATTGCTTTTGGCGGTACAGTTGGCTGGTCATCCCCCATTTTTCCTTCTCTTTCTTCCATCATAGTAGAACATCAGGGTTCTGTTATCGTTCTGTGATAATTTCTATCATCATTAGATAGATGAGGCTACCTTGTAGTATTATTTCCATCCCTAAAAGGATTCATGGGGCACCTGGGTGACTCAGTTGGTTGAGTGTCTGACTTTGGCTCAGGTCATGGTCTCACAGTTTATGAGTTTGAGCCCCACATCGAGCTCACTGGGGTCAGCACTGCTCCATGCATGGAGCCTGGCTTCGGATCCTCTGTCCCTCTCTATCTCTGCCCATCCCCTGCTTGTACTCTCTCTCTCTTTCACAAATAAACACACCTTAAGAAAAGTATTCAACTCATCTGCTGAAAGTACCTACAGTAAAAAAAAATACAGTATGTACATTAGAAAAAATAAAGCAAATTATGTCCTCATCTTTGTATGTGTATTTTAATGTCAACATTAGTAAGAACAAGAAATAGCATCTTGAGTGTCCTTTGGCAAATGAAATTAGACCATGCTTTTGTCTGACTTAACTTTAAAGACAATGGCAGCAATAAACAGACTCCTTCCGGGTCTCACACGGGAGTAAGGGTGAGGGAAGCTTGGGAAGCAGGTGGGCGTGGACTTGATTCTTGATTCTGGCTGCCCCGCCCCCAGCTCTCTGCTCCTGGCTAATCAACTTTTCCTCAGTTTAGGGGTTTCCTCAAGTTAATATTCTAACAACTGGCTGGCAACACTGAACCCACATTTAAACACTCCCTTGGAATACTGATTCGGGGACCAGCTCTACAGGTGGTTGGCCCTCCTGCCCTGCCGGGCTCTCCTTGGCCTTCCTGGTAGGAGTTGGGTTCTCAGCTTTTCTTAGCACAGACTTCATGAATAGCAAAGGCGGCTTGGCTTAGATAAGCCTGGGTCAACCCTCATAGGCCATCAGAATTATCGAGGCAGCTTCAAAAATGTGCAGATGCCCAGGCTTTGCCATGGTGACTGAATGTAATTGGTCTAAGGGTGGTGCTCAGATATCAGTAGAGAAGTTTTCCAGACTCCTTGAGTGATTATTTTGTGCAGGTAGGCTTGAGTCCCATTGGTTTAGGTATACCAAGCTTAGGTCACCTCAAGCCACATGGTGGCTTTTCAGTAGGATGGAAGTGGGACGAATATTGTCGATCCAATCACAGAGCCCCCACAATGGCCATATTGTGAAAGCCCATTATTTATTTGCTGAAATCCTCACCTTACCTCCAGTGTAGACATGGGAATGAGCATCAGGCACTGCTAGGAAATACAGGATCAGACATTTCAACTTTACTTTCATAGGTAATAATAAAAATAGTAAAGGCACAAGACTTCATTTCAAAAAACTGTTAATAAAAACATAACCTCAATATTTGGTTTCGTACATCTGTGTTGTGAGCATGGCCTTAAGTATTCTTGACATCAGAGAACAGAATCTTTTATTTTTGGGGAAGTTAGTGGTTTTGTTCAAAGTTATTCCTACCAGGAAAAAACCAAAAATCTAAGAAAAGAAGCCATTCAATAAATAAAAGTACACTTAAAAAAAACACTAGACGATGTGTGAAAGTTTGAAATGATTTTCTCAATTTAAATAATGAGTGAGGACTTCATGTACTTTCAGCCTGATGGGTCCAGCACTCGGGCAGCCTAGACAGGAGGAGGATGGAGAAAATTGTGTAAGCATTTCCCAGATGCTTGTTGTATCACACACAGTGTTACGTATTCAGCCACCCATGAACAAGCTCCCGGAAGAGCCAAGGAACAACAATGCCATCGTTTTCCCTTTGAATAACTGCCTGTCACACAGAGGGCAAATGTGACTTCTCAGTAGTTTTTCACACTTTGCATAATTCTGGGGGACGGGAGGGGGAAGGATACATCTCTCTCTCTCTTAAAAAATCTGTATTGAAGGGCGCCTGGGTGGCTCAGATGGTTAAGCGCCCAATTCTTGATTTCGGCTCAGTTCATGATCTTGAGGTTTGGTTCATGAAACTGAGCCCTGCATCAGGCTCTCCGCTGACAGCTTGGAGCCTGCTTGAAATTCTCTCTCTCTCTCTCTCTCTCTCTCTCTCTCTGCCCCTGGTATATCATTCATGGTGAAGTATTTTCCCATCTTGACTTCTAACACCAGTCATCTTTCTCTTTGCATGCCACTCTTGTGAGTGCCATAAGATAGACCTTCTGAGGCTCTTACCTGGACTCTGGCCTACCCTCTCCTGGTCTCCTTGCTTGTAGGCTGTCTTCCCAGAAGGTTACTGTGAGCCTGACGGCCAGATTAGGCTTTTTGCAACAAGATTTTTATTACTCTTCTGGGTAACAGGCATTCATTTTAATATACCAGAAACACCATGAGCTCAGATCTGGGTTACAAAATTAACTGGTAAATCACTTGACTTCTCTGAGCCTCAAGTCCTTCTCTATAGCACAAAGATAAGACTTAAATGTCACGGACTGATGAATGTAAAATGCTTTGAGCAGTGACTGGGATACACCCTGTCAGTTATTTGTTCAGTAATTATTATGTTTAAAGGATTAAATTCCAGAATCTCAGCTACTTCCAGGCTCCAATACTATTCCATCGTGTTCACAAACTTTCTGCTAAAACAACTCTGCTTTATTTATCGCCTGGGATATTTCGTCTTCCTTTGCTATTTTTTTTTTCAACTTCTCACTTTGAATCTTGGAATGTTAACCACTAGTCCTCTAAAGTCTTCCTCCTCCAGAAATTCCTTAGGGACCACTCAGCATATACTGCTGTCTCCCTTCCACGAACTTGCGACAATTCTTACCGTCAGGAGACGTCTCTGCAGTGGGTCTCTCCTGCTTCTGCATGTCTTGAGCAGAGGCACCGAATGCTTTTATCTTAGAGGATCGCTTCTAGGACGCTTGTATACTAGCGGCCTAAGAACACAAAGGTAATTTCTCCCTCCAGAGCAGAGGGCAAGTTTGTTTACTGTCTAGTGTAACAAAGATAATGCCTCCTTTCAGGGCGAAAGTCAGGCAGGCTGACTGCCCTGAGCTTCCCCGAGCTCAGTTCCGTTCCCTCAGTGCAGCCCAGGGTGTATGTAAGGGTCACTGGGCTTCGGCCGCACTGCCCTGTGTGAGCCGGGGCCGGGAGAACCAGGGCAAATAACAATACTCTGGCTACTGCTATTGCTGTCAGTAACACAGTCCTTTGTCTCTGGTTCCTTGTGTGTTCTGCCGGCATCCTGTGAATCTGTAGTATGTTAACTTGTTAGCTTGCAAGTAGGATACCATTTCAGATCCTAAAATAGTTCTTGACAACTATTATTGTTATTGTTATTATTTGGTTGCTATGGTTCCTAAATATTTTTTCATAACAATCTACTCTTTCCCCCCTTTTTTCTTGTCATGGGGTTTTGGAGAGACTGATTTATGGAGAAACCGGTTTGTGAAGAAATTTCCTTTTTTTCTGCAGAATGTTCTGAATCGTGGATTGACTTGATTGCTTCCTGCAATGTCTTTTGTCTTGTTTCTGTAAGCCATGACTCCCCCCACCCCCCATTATTTTTTATACTGGTCTGTCGGGTCTGTCAGTTTTCCATTACACACTGTCTCCAGACTTCTCTTGAGTTTTTTGACATTGGTCTTTGTTACTATATTTATGCTTTTTATGGACAGGACCTCTTTTGATTCACTTTAAAAAAAAATTCCCCACAGTTTCTAGTGAACCTGCTGAATGGATGATCAAGATCAAAATGATTAAAGGAGTCTAGTGAGATAATGGTCATCTTTTCCCTCTTTTCCACCAGAGGGCGCATTCCACTCCATATTGGATTTAGGAACGTTTCAAAGTCTGGAATTCTGTCTGCCTTGAGTACCTGGGTGTCTGTGCTTCTTAAATGTAGCTGAATGAAATAGTAAGTGTGTAAAAATGCTTTATCAAGTGGAACTTTGGTCTGGTTACACTTCATCCGACACAGGAGCCCCAATTGGGACCAATGAAACATCTTCTGACTATGATTTCATCACTACTACATTTCAGTGTATTACGTAGTGAGTTTGAAGGCCATTGCCAAATCCTGAAAAATGAGTTCCTGATGATTTTTCACATTTTTCCAGCAACCTACAAATTTATGTCAGTGTACACATACCAGCTGTCTACACACAGAACAGTGGTCTGACTAGGAATTCTGAACCTGCTGCTACTTTGATAGTTACCAAGTAAATAAATTCTTTGTCCAGGAGGTGGTAAGAAGGATTTGAACAGTATTGAGTCTTACAGAAATGAAGTCAGAAAGGCTTTCATAACTCTTAAGTGAATGTGTTTTCCTTAAAATTTGTTTTAAACATTTATTCATTTGTGAGACAGAGACAGAGCGTGAGCAGGGGAGGGGCAGAGAGAGAGGGAGAGAGAGAATCTGAAGCAGGCTCCAGTCTCTGAGCTGTCAGCACAGAGCCCAGAGTGGGGCTTGAACTCACGTACCGTGAGATCATGACCTGAGACGGTCAGACGCTTACCAAATAAGCCACCCAGTCACCCCATCTTTTTATCTTTCAGTTTGCTGAAGGAGGTCAGAACTAACTGAATAATCTGCTCCCATCAGCATTTGGCTTTTATCAAACCTGAATGGTTCATCCTAGGAAGATATTGTATTTGGATGCAGGTTTTTTGTTTTAAGTGTCATAGCTTTCCATGCTTTCCATGCAACCACACTTTTTGAGGTCACATGAGGTTGAACTCGCCACCTTGGGTGGGAGGATAAAGGTGATGCAGTTGCTGTTTTCTGCTCCGCAGCTGTTCACACGCTGACAGGGAGAGCTTCTTTCAGGACAAGTGAGAGGTCTGGCTGAGGTGTGCACAAGTCTGGAGACTTTGTTGGAATAGTTCTTTATCAAGAAGTCAAGAAGGTAGGAGCACAATACGTCCCCTCTTCCTTCCTTTAGGGATGGCTTTGGTCTCTGGATTCTGCAGCTTTGCTAGCGCGGAGAGGGCAGTTGCCTACTGCTTCTCATTTTTAATTTGAAAGCATTTTGAAGCCATAATCTCTTAAGAGATGTAAGTGGGCCACTGAAATTCCTTCCGGTGCCCTGGGTGTTTCTTAACAGAGTTTTGAGGACAAGGTTTCATCTGAATTATCTTTGTATCCACTGCTATGAGCTTGTCACTGTGCAGGCACATGGAAGATGCTCATCAAATGTATTTTGACTTCATGCACAGGGTTCTAAAGGAGAGGACTCAGAATTACTGGTTTTGATGTGACTTCTTGACTGTTCAGAAACAATGCCTCTCTGCCTCTGAGGATCAGTGTAGGCAGAATACTACTTCCTTTTTTCACACCCTTATCTCAAAGGGCTTTTTCACCCAAGGCCCTTGAAGTCCACTCCGGGTATAACACACGCACAGCCCCCAAGAACTGGACTAACTCACATTCAGCCTGGGTTTCTCTTTCCTTCCCCAGGAGGCACATCAGCAAGAACTTGCCGAGGAAACACCCTCACATGTAGCAGCAATGCTGTTAGGTTAACCCCAAGCAAATCAATGAGGAGGCTGCTTTTGCCTTTTTATAAATTAGGGACAATACTGTAATTTGAACTCCTTCCTGAAATGAACACATCTTAAGTTTATCCCTGACCAGAACCCTGCAGCCTTGGGGCAAGACTTTTCATAGGAGGTTAGTTAATGGACACAAAGTAAGTTTATGCCACCTCCTCGCTTATTTTCCCATCTTGTTGCCTCTCAGCCATTCCTGGGAATCAGATAGATGAATGACACATTTTTCAAAAACTCACTTAAAACTCAACTTGTGGCCCTCTGTTCTGGAACTTTGACCTCCGACGCCCGTGCTCGCGCTCACCGCTAGATCGCGCTGTCGGACAAGGAATTTGGTGCTCTGGACCCTCCGGGAGCCCAGGAGTCGGAAGGAGAAGAGGTGGGAGCAGATGACAGGGGAGAGTGAGGAAAGGGAGAGCCCAGGGTATTACCTGAAAAATAAAAGACACAGAAAGCATCCAAACCGAATAAAGTCAACCAGCTCTGCCTCAGTCGATAAATGTCAGTTTGTTATAAACATTAACACATTCCAAGGGGCATCAAGAACTGAACAAAAGGGGACAGATTGCAAGAGGGTTTACACGTTTTTGTTTTTGTTTTTTTCAACCGAGTTGTCCCCTTACCTTACCGGGAGTCTAACTTGCAGAAGGGCCCCGGAGGCCGTGCTGGAAGCCGCCCCTCTCCCCCGCTCCCCTTTGCATAACTTTGAGTTGCACTCCTGTTCCTGAAAATGTGTGTGTTTGGATTAGCTTGTGGCTATATGTCCGTGTACTCCCCGAACCAGTGTCCCTTCCTTTCTCTTCCTGTCAACCTACTTTGGAAATATTGCTTAGAGATTCTTTTTTCCTGAGGAACCGAGGGTGTTTGCAGCCAGTGGTTTGTTACTGACAGACCTTTGCAGCAGCTATTTTCAAATGCAGTAAATCTAAGTCTGTGAATGAGAATGCCTTAGGGAAGAGAGGATGCCACCGGTGTCCCCAGGACGTCACTTTGGGCTGGAGAGCAGAGCAATGTGAGAGCTTGGGGTGGAGCGGGGGGTTCCCACGTCTGGAAAAGGCAGCTGTAGGCTCCCCAGTGGATGACTGACTGTTCAACTCCGGGGCTGCATTTGCAGCTCTGAGCCAAATCAACTGGAAAGAACTCTTTCAAAAGAGGGAAACAAACCGTAAGAGACTCTTAAAAGATAGAGAACAAGCTGAGGGTTGATGGAGGGAGGTGGGTGTGGCGTGGGCTAGATGGGTGATAGGTACTAAGAAGGGCGCTTGTTATGATGAGCATCGGGTGTTATATCTAAGTGATGAATCACTGAGTTCTTAGAATTTAAATAACAAAATCCAATAAAACCAGAGTTACACTGCTGGGGGGGGGGTACAACTTTGGCGTCACAAATTAAAAACAACAAAAAGTACATAAAGAAAGAAAAGCGTCCCCCCAACCCCCGGAGAAATGCAAACCCAGCCAGCCTTGGCTGGCCTGCGAGGCGGCAGCTTTCCTTTTCTAGACAGTAGGTGTCGGTTTCCCAAGGGGCGTCCCTGGCCGTTCCACGCCCCTGTGCGGGCCAGGACATCTGCTGCGCCTCGCGCAGCGCGACTGCATGACGGGTCTGCGGCTGCCGGCACTTATCTGCCTCTTGGCTCTGTTCTTGAGTCTGCCACCAGCCCACTTGCGTCTGTTAGGAGGAATTCGAGTGAGGGTGCGGGTATAGGGCAGGCCCACGAGCGAAAGGCAGCTCTCCACCGGCTGGGTAGAAGAGCTCACTGGTACCCAGCTAATGACCCCGTTCTCCGTTGTGCACGTCCGGTTATTCACGTCCGGGACTCGCTTCTGCCCCTGGGGCTTTGTGCCGGACACCCGGGTTGTGAGAGTTTGAAGGGGGAAAACGCCTGTGCACTGTGCGCGTGTGTGGGCTCTTTGTGAGAGCTGCCCAGCGGGACTTCGAGTGGGCCGTGTGTACTCAGAGAATGTGCAGAGGTGGAGATTCCCAGTTTTCTCCATTCTTTCCCTCCAGCCTTCTCTCTGGCTGCCTCTGGGTTTCGCTGGAGGCAGCTGCGAGTGGGGCGGAATGGAGGGGGGCGCTCTGCGAGTTCTTGTCATTCTAAAGGCAAGTTCAGAAGATATCACGCCTGTTGGAGGGAAGGCCAAATTTGCAGGCGTCAGTCAAATAGGGAAGAGAGGTTTACATTGGAGACAAAACCTCCCCTTTTACTGTTGCTGGCGCTCAATTCCAGGGGCATAGTTCCTGCGTTCCCCTCCGAGCCCCCTCCTCCTTCTGGGTTGCTCACCCTAGTAGCGTCAACCTCTGGGCTTCAAAAGGCCAAAAGTGCAGAGCTTGTGGCCAGGGCACAGACGTGTGTAATCTGAACCTCTCCTGGACCGTTTTTCTGATGCTACAGTGTTAGAGCCCCGCGCGTCCTCCCGTGCATCTAGTAAAATTTGGCAGCCCTGAGTGCCCGGCTTGCAGCTCTGGGCCAAGAGGGGTGGAGCCGAGTGGGGGTTGGGGGCGGTAAAAAAGAGAGGATGCTGGCAGAATGTCAGCAGCCCTCAATCGGCGTCCGTCTCTTTGGTAGTTGGGGGAAATTTGCTTTCATTCGTCTCGACCCCACGGGGTTGAAGGGCAGTTTCTGGTCCAAAGCCTCAGCCCAGGGCCAGGTTACGCTCTGGTTCACAAGACGCATTTCTACCGTGATTGCGACGTGTTCCCTAGCGGCTTCTTGTGCCGAGGATCCCAAGGTTTCACTGGGTCCCTTGAACCTCTCTCTTGGCTCAAATTAAGCCTCTTAGTTCCGTCTCGAAGCATCAGCGGAGTAAGACAGGACTGGGAAAGCCATCCCGTCGCTGCGCCCCGCGAGGGCCGCTCAGAGATTGAAAAAGACAGAAGGCGCGCCGCGTGCACAGACAGTTAGTTAATGGAAACCCTGTAAATCGGTTTTAAGTGCACCCAGGACGGAGGGGGAGGAAAGTGTAGGTGGTGATAATGGGGGATGGGGCTAGGGTGGGGTGAGGTCGGTCACACATTCTTGCAGTTCTGAAAATAAGAGTCGCATCCCTTCCTCCCATTGTTCTTAATTTAGGAAAATAAATTCATTAAAGAAAATCGCAAGGGTAGGGAAACCCGAGCTCCCCAGCCCGCCCCAAGCAGAGGCGTGCGCGGCTTCCCTTGGCAGGGAACCCGGCTGCGGCTGTCCCCCTCCCCGCTTCCTCCCTCCCCCCGCCCCCCTCTGCATCCCTCCCCCTCCCCGGCGGGGCAATGCTACTACGGGGATCGCCACCTCACGCCGAAGGAATGCTGGAAGTATGCACACGTTCCCAAAAGTAGACCTCCTTCACCGCCGGAGGAGCATACATCACCCCGTGGCAGCCGTCCACCTTCTCAGGCGTTTCGTAACCGAGTAAACCGAGAGCTGGGAACAGCCCTCTATTAAGTAGCCCGCGGCGCGGAGCTTCTTCCCACTCGACCAAGGCGAGCTGTCGCAGACGCGTCCGCGCGGGCAGCGGCGGTCCGGGGCAGTCTCCGGTCATCCTGCAGCGCCTGCGGCTCCCGCCGGGACACTCAGACACCTCCCAGCCTTGGTGGCCCCGCGGCTGCCCACCTCCCGGCCGCCGCCAGGTGCTCCTGGAGCGCGGCGCCAATTGCCGGGGCGGGCGTGGGGGTCACTCGGAGCTCAGGCTTCTACGACGCCGGGAAGCCGCTGTCGCCGCCGCCACCACGCTCACCACCGCCTCAGGTTGGTCCGGCTTCTAGCTCTTTTCCCTTACTCCATCCTTCACGAAGATAACTAGGGAACCTTGCTTCTAGCCTGTTCCTTGCTCTGCCCTGAGTCCTTGGGGATCGCGCGCGACAACCGATAGGGCTCGTCAGAGTGGAGCCGTGCCTGAGATTTGCCGGGTATCCTGGGGTTCTGTGATTCATTTTATCTTTGATGGAGAAAGAATTGTAGTTTTTCCTACGAGTTGGTGCAGGGCGGCTGTGTGTGCGTAAAGCACCCTGTTCAATGTTTCTGTACAGGGATTTCATCTATAGATGCTGTCGATTTCAAGGAAGGGGGGTTCTGTGGCCACCGGCCCCTCGTTCTCTCTTGGTCCGAGCTTTCCCGGGGTGCGGTGGTGCAGTGCCAGCGCTGGGAAGGTATTTTAGTGACGCATGGAACGGAATTCTTTGGAGGGCCGGCTGAGTGCTCTGGAGCTCGTCGAAGCCGCGAGGGTGTGTGTGGCATCTTGAGACAGATTCCTCGTCGAGGGTTCTGGCTCCTTGCTTTTCAAAGCATCTGCGATGGTGGGTTAATCCAGCTCTAGGGGGACTCAGCCTTGGCCGACTTTCTCAACTTCTTGAGAAAGCTCGCCCTTCCCGACCTCTTCCCGAGTGCCTTGGTCGAGGGGTCTGTGGGACCTTTGACGCAGTTTCCATCCCAAATCCTACATAGTGTAAAGATCAGAGAGCGTGTGGGCCAGCTTCATTTATGGAGCGGGGACGCGAAGACAGGGAGCAAAAGAGGTACCCCAAATCCAGTGTCCTTAGGCACCTTCGCACGACCCTTTAGGGGCGTTCCAGGACCCCCTTTTTGTCCGTCCCCCCTCCTCAGCGTGGACTACGTAACCTAAAGTATGCAGGAGCACTGGGGAAGGATGGAGCAAGAAAGGAAGTGAGCGCTAAACTTGCTCTCGGCTAACTAATGTCAAGGTCGCAGTGGGTCAAAGAGGAGGTAGGTGACGCGCACGGTATCTGGAGGAAACCCGTGGGTGAGGGGAGGTCTGATTTTCTTTTTTAACTGCACTCGGGGGTTAAAAGAATTGGTCTTTTCCAGGCGGGTGGGGGAGGGGCAGTTGGTGGCAGGAGATCAATCCCTTAAGACTTCCCCTCACCCCCCGCACCCTCTTCCTCCGCAATTGACTCATTTTCATTCATGAGGGTGAAGTGAGGGAATCCTTGCGGACACGTAAGGGCGGCCGCTTTCAGACATTTATGTCTGAGAATACTCAATGAAGCATTGAGCTAAGCATTCACATAAATGTTTTGACTAAAAGGAGAGAAAACCCTTTTTTGAACATATGGACGGAATGCCTGGCGGGCTGGTAGAACTAACTGTAGGTTCCGATATCCCGACGCGACGTGATTCATTCGTGCCGCTGAGTCAGGCAGCCAATAGGTGGCGATCTAGACCCAGACAAAAGCGCTTCCACTACTGGGTTGTTTTTTGCGTGTGTGTGTGTGTGTGTGTGTGTGTGTGTGTGTGTGTGTGTGTGTGAAGAGTTGAGGGGTTTAAAAAAAAGTCTGAGCGCAGCTTTTTGATGGGTAGATTGTCAGTCTTTAACTTTTCCCGAGCACGACTGCCAACTGAGTTAGGAATTATTGTAGCAAAGTTAAGGGCCAGCTGATGGGAACAATGGCCAGTCTCCCCTCCTGCATTTCACTGATGGTAGAAAAGGGTTAGAAATGTCAAACAGCTGTTAATTAGGAAGAAAGAAATTGCTGGAGTCCTTCAATCTTCTAAGCAGCGCCAACATTTAAATTTTGGCCTCATAAAAAGGAGCCCTGGGCAATTTGGCACGCCTGCTCATCAGACATTTAAAATGCAATTTTCACCCAGGCCGAGGAAAGATGCCCTAATACACTGTGCCAATAACTTGGAAGGGCATGGTTGGAGCTTGTCAGTTTCTTTTCTCAAAGAGGGCTCGACCTTTGGTTCATTTTTGGATTTCCAAGCAGGATTTCGGTTTTCAAGCAGCCTTCTCTGTTGCCTTACAATAATTTATATACTTCACAGTCAACTCTTTTTTTATGTCTTGCCTCTGGCAACTTGCCAGTTTAGTTCATTGCTAGTAGCTTTTGTCTCTGGATTGGACCTTAGAGTATTTTGGAAGATTCCCTTCTGCCAACATAGTTTCAGCACCTACTATGTGCTGGGAATCACAAAAGATGAATAAGACTCTTTGTCTTTAAGGAATTAATAATCTAGCTATAGAATCAAGAAAAATTAGAATAGAATGTATTCTCCTGTGGAGGATATATTCTTATAATCTTCTGGAATAAGTGGACAGTTAAATGAAAATATTATTATTGAGAATTTCTATAAAAATATCTTGGGAAAACAGTAGTGTTTTGCCTCTTCTATTGCTTATCCTTTAAAATTATGTATCTTAGAGTTGTTTTCTCCTCATTTTTGGTAAAGGATTTATCAGATGTGAAGAGAACACAGCTAGCAGTAGGGTCAGGTTTCAGTTGGGCCTTCCATATTTCTGTATAATCCATTTCAGACCTTAAAGAGCTGCATATTGGTAGGCAGAACAAAATGAAGAAAAAAAGAGAGTAAAAGAGGTTTATTATACTTTTCCAAATTACCCTGAGACCACTAAAGTACAGTTACCTAAAGAGTTCAGCAGCTAGGAAAAAGCTGCCGGCCAAATAAAATCCCCAGCTGGAAGAGACATTTAGTCAAGTCAGGGATAAAGTGACTTCTGAATTAGCCATCACCCAGGCAGGATGAAGTCATGTGGGGCCTGGTAAGGCCGTCACCCGGGGGATGGTAAGCAGGACCAACCTCCAGGAAAACAGGACCCTCTTTAAACTTAAAATCCCTCTTAGTGCCATGGCTAAACTGCAGTAGATGAACTTGACTTCCACTACTCCACAATAGGCCCATTATATGCTCTGCTGGGCCCTGCGGTTATTAAGGCAGATCTGGTCGGGTCCTGGCCCAGGCCCGGGCTCCAGTTCTAACCTGGTTCCAGGCCTGCCCGACCCGGTTCTGATACGGTCACTGCTTCCTCCCTCAGATCCCTTCATGCGGCTGTGAGCTCGGAGGCAGAGCATGCGGACCAGGCTTCCCCCAGCGCTTGCCGCCCTGGGCGCGGCCCTGCTCCTGTCTTCCATTGAGGCAGAAGGTAAAATGCTCTTCCTCCCCCCTCCGTCAACGCAGAATTATAGAAAGGAAAGCACAAATCGATCTTGCCACTATTGCTTGCTCTGTTTTCCCTGTACTTCGTGTTTTCTCTGGGTGTTTCTCTCCTCTAAGAGAAACGTCCCCTTCTCCTGAGGTCTGTCCATTTCCCGGCTCTCAGGTCCAGCTCTTTCGTATTCTGTTTAATCCATTCCGTACAGTGCTGTGTGGTCTCCTTGCGCTTGTCCCTGCGGTGTGCTGTCCACACTGCCACCTACAATGCCGCCTTCCGAGAGGACCGGCCGTCCGGGAGGGGGCGACGGCTGCACCCAGCTCGACGAACAGGACGCCTCCTGGTGGTCCCCAGGAGCCCCGGAGCGCAGGCGCACTTGCTCGCGCGGCTGTTCACCTGGCTCCGGGCTGCGACCTGGTGTCAGCAGGAAATAAAAGACTCCAACAGTGCCGGCTCTGCGTCTCTGTGTGTTTTGTGGGGAGCGCAGTCGTTAGGCTGACGGTGCAGGCAAAATGAGGTGGCAGCCAAACCGCCCAGAGGATGGGTGGCAAGCCGAGATCCGGACCCAGGATGTGTTCGCGTGGCCCCGGGTCGCTGCTGTCCCTATTTGGTTTTCGGGGCTCGGAGGAACGTGGCTCAGGTCCAGACCCACGCAGTTAGCTTGGATCTGAGCCACGCTTTCCAACCCAGGAAGCAAGTGGGCGCCAGAGGAGCCGGGCTTGGGTCCCTCCCTTCTTCCTTCTAGCATCAGACCTGATCCGACTCTGTCATGGCCCCATGGTCTGTCAACACAGCTCCCTGTGGCCCTGCTTTGTAGAGAATGAAGGACCTTTGCCACATTTCAGCCTCACTTTATTCTTTTTGTTGTGTGCCCCTTGATGCCCTAGTTCTCAGTATTTACTGAAAAAGTTATTTCTGTATATGAACCCGATGAGAGCTTTTGTGTTCCCTCAATTATCATTTGAGACCTGACAAACTAGAGTTATTACTCTGCAAGGTAAATGGGGTAATACCAGAACAGACATCTTCATTTTTATTTTTCAATTAAAAAAAGTGCCCCTGACGGGGCTAAGGGAGAAAAGACAGGCCTGGGGCAGCAGTGGGGGTTCGAGAGCAGGTTGTGCTTTCTTAGAGGTTGTGGGAAAGTAGAGCTGTTTCATGACAACACTGAGATTTTTCAATAACTTTCTATTGGGTTTGGTTTTTGATTTCAGAACCTCATGTACAAAAAAATTAAGATGAGGAAAAACTAAGAGGCTCCAAAATGGATGGCCTGCTTAGAAAAGTGACAGAAACTTGCTGTTCTTCTTATCTAACTGATGCTGTGTGAATGTAGAGGCTTCTCAGAGTGACCTCTGTGAAGTAATAGTCAAATGAGGTTGCCTTTAATGTTCCTTTCGATGTCGTTGTTAGGAAAGAATTTTATTTGAGGAACTTCTGGAAGCTCTACTAAAGATATTTTTAGATAATTCACTGAAGTGGCCTATTTATTGGTCATTAAGAAAATAGTTATTTGAAAATCAGAAAGATTTGAGAATTCTTAGGAAAAGAATTAGGTTGGAAATGATGTAAGTGGAAAAAATCAATTCTCAATTGGATAATGGCTGGTTAGCAACGTGCAGTTAAAAAGAACATTTTAACAATGTGTGTCAACTGGACTCAACAACAACAAAGAGAACATTTTACTATCTACATTACTGATGATTTCCGTGTTTCTCACATTTTATCTTTTCAGTTTGGTACTGCTCTTTTGCTTTCTTAAGCTCTGTCTTTCTTTGACCTCCTTAGGTCAGCATTTAATAATTATA
Source organism: Suricata suricatta (assembly GCF_006229205.1). Taxonomy (NCBI): domain Eukaryota; kingdom Metazoa; phylum Chordata; class Mammalia; order Carnivora; family Herpestidae; genus Suricata; species Suricata suricatta. The sequence continues at coordinate 65,045,039 of NC_043706.1, read as the reverse complement.
TTTTAATGGGATTCATTTTTTTTTGCCTTATTCTCTAGTTTGGTACTGTCAGATCGAAATATAAGCCACAAATGCAGGCCACATGTGTAACTTAAAGTTTTCTAGTTACCACACTCAAATAGGAAAAAGAAACATGAGAAATTACTCCTTATCATATATTTAACTTAATATGTCCATTATTATCACTTTCTCATGTAATCAAAATAAAGATTATTAGTGAGATATTTTACAATTTTGTATTAAGTCCTTGAAATAGGGTGTGTATGTTACACTTGCAGTGCATTTCATTTTGAACTGGCCGTATTTCAAGTGCATGATAGCCACGTGTCCAGCCACATGTGGCTCCCGTATTGGACAGAACAGCTTGGTGTTAACTACCAACTAAGTGGTCCCACGAGCCTGTGAAGAGCTAACAAAATCTGAGGCCAAGACCCTTCTGGGAACGATGGCTGGAAAGAGAATTTCTTGGAAATATAGGGGCGCATTTCAATATTTCAACTGGCATCCCCATTTCCTGCTTTGTCATTTTGATCTCAGTTGTGAAGTAGCCATAATTGCTTTTCTTTCCCTCTTACAGTGCATACTTGAACTGTTGTGGTCATACTACTTTTCAACCAATTTCTATTTACTTAATTTTTTATATGTTGTAAACAGTACTCTTTTTTATAGTAATGAAAAGGTTTTGGCGTATACTTTTTTTAAATCTCCTCTTTTAATAGTGGTACCACTCTCGTCCTGTTGTTTTACTTGTATCTGCTTGTGTAAGGAACTTTGTTTTTCATGACATGGTATCTTATCTTATAGAAATAAGATTAAAATGATTTTTTTTTGCCTTCAGCATTTGTAATATTTAGCTATAGCATAGACTTTATTGGCTTTATAACTTGGCCAATGTTCTGTATGACCTACAATGTATGAACCATTTTTGGTTTATGTATCATATGGTATGTGAATTGCCATTTAGAAAATTTAACACTTCACATTTAAAGGTTAATGGCCAGTGTTCCCTGACAATTAGACATCTTTCTAATTAATCTAGAATTCAAGATGAACACATCTTTTGAAAACCAGTGTTTTAATTTTAGTAAGTTTGATTTATATTTATAATTTGTGAGGAATAATGATATTATCAATTCAACAGTGAGTTGAGGCCATAAGCTTTAACTGTCTTATTTCTAGATTAAGAGACTAATTGATACACACACACACACACACACACACACACACACATTTACAATTCTATGTTTATATGTATCTGATAATCCTGTGTCATAAAACAAACATTTTGGACTACAGAGGAACTTATTGATCATCTATTCTAATTCTCTCGTTTTCCAAATGAGGAAGACAGGCTGAATAACTCAGTTAACAAAAGTGGTTACTTTGGGACAAGGTATAGATGAGACTCAGGCTTTCTTGTTCTGGTTTAGTTCCAGTTTGCCTACACTGTGCTTCTCTCTTGCTTGAAAACTGGTCAACCTAGTTTAAGGAAGAAACACATTCTGTAATGTGTAAGGAATAATCCATCACTTGTTTGAAATATTAAGGTTTCCACTATTTATTTTTGGTATCTTATAAACACAAATGAAATGAATATATCATGGCAAAGATCATTAAACTTACGCTAGCCTTGGATGGGGGATATAAATAAATGCCAATTGCATAGAGTAAAACCACTCTTTGCATACTTTTAAAGGTTTTTGCCATTAGGGCAGTATCCTTTTCAGTGTTGTTATCACAAAGACCAGACTAAAGGTCTTACTAGCTAGTCGAGATGGTCATTTAGTAGTATGTTCTGGAATTCTGCTTTATCTTTAACATATATGTTACCAAAACTTATTAGACTCTCTCCTCCTACCTGTCCATCTTTCCATTCATCCATTCATCTCTGTAGAGTTGGTAAACTCTTGGACATATCTTCCTTTTGGTTGCCATAATGAAAAAAAATTTTAAATTATTTATTAAGCTAGATTCTTTACTTTTAAACAAAGTGTGTAAAGTTAATTTGTCAAATTCTATCTATATCTAAATTGGAAATACCTGAATACCACATATTTAGTATTGAAGAGGCATCAAATAATGCTTTTTATAGACTTGAAAAATATATAAGTATATATTTTAATAGGCACCTATGTACAAATATTGCTTTCTAAAGTTAGCTGTCTACTCAAATATTTTCTGTTCTTTACATTCAATCCAGTATGGTAGAAAATTGTGTGCTCTGGAGTCAGACTATAGGATCAAAGTTTTCTGCTTTTTAGTTCTGTTAACCTCATTAAATTTCACTGACTCATCTGTGAAACAGGGGTAGTAGGGCACGTTATGCTGGATTGTTATCAGAAGAAAAAAGAGACCACATATAAAGTGACGTGTACTCAGCCTGTTGCATAGCAGACACTCAGAAAACACTAGCTATTATTATCATTCCTAAAAGTCCTAAATCCTGCCAATTCATGGAACAAAAATATCACCAGGATGCAGTTTGTATAGCACAGCTTTTTGGTAACAGAAAGCATTACTCATAAATGGGAAACTAAACTACTAGAGTTATCAGTACTTCAAATTTTAGTCTTTTCATTACTAGTGTTTGGCTTTTTGAATATATATCTGATTGGTATATTATTGATTTATAATTTAAGTTCTTCTCTTGGTTCAGATTCTTATTCTATGCAACTATGGCTCTTTGCCATCATAATCCCGATGTAGGTAGCTCATATCTGAAATATTCCAGCATCTGCATTGTTTTAGGGAACACAGACAACTGCTTGTGACAATGCCATGGCAGCTGTGAATTATTTTTATACAAAATAAGAGATTTTCAAATTAATTAAAATACGTTTTGCATTGATTCAAGTTGACGTGGGTCCATACTCACACTAGGTTTATTATCTTTTTTTTTGCAAAACAAAAAAAGTGTATAAATGGACTGGCAAGTGTGAAAGGTTTCACGTATGACAAAAGTGGAAGGAAGAAAAGCAGAGTGGGCTTTGTCGTACACATGCTAGCTGGCCATTCTTTCGATTCCCAAGTACCACATCTGAGTTTCTATGAACACCTTAAAATCCTTTGAAATGTTAAAGACTTTTCCCAACAGTCAATTTTTCAGTTTTTCTGGAATCCTGGTCATTTGGAAATCAACAAGGTGGGCCGCTGCTGCCCGTCAGCAGTCTTAACCTAATGTCTGCTGCGTCAGGTCAATTTCCCTGCAAGGTTGGTGGTACTGTTTTTCCATGTACTGATTTTTTTTAAAAGCATGCTCAGGCCAGTTGCGTCTGCCTTTGCATTAAATTTGTCCTGAGCCATTGCTACTGGAACAATATTTTATAATGATATTCTTAATATCTCTTGTTGTATTAACAGTCGTTGCATGCTTGTTATACTAGGCGATGACTACAGCTAAACCTTGCAATATGATTACAGACAGCAGAATGTTGAATAATTAAACCATGCATGTAGATTAATAGTCTAATCTCACTGCCTGTGTATGGATAGTAAGGAAATAACATTCATTCCGTTGCTAGCATATCCAATAAAAATAAAAAGCCATCACCTACAGCTGGAAGCAACAGTTCATTAAAACAAATGTTTGCTTACTTTGTTTTATTTCCATTAAAATGTGCTATTAATATTACATAAATCCCTAACCCCAGTTAAATTCTATGACTCATATCTCAAAGCTACTACTGTATTTCAATTGACCTCTATGAAAACCTAAAAGGAGACTGTAATCCTTCAAAACAGATGCAAAAATTCTGACTCACAAAGAATACTTTCAGACTTAAACACTTTAAGGAGAGTATGGCTGGAAGTCAGTCTTCTTACTTGGTTGACCTCCCTCAAGAGTAGTAATTTATAATGCATTGACCATGCACTGACAGTGAGTCAGTACAATGCTGCATGATGAGGCATGAACATGGCAGAGAGAATATCATTATAAAATATTTCTGAAACGTCTTTGTGTAATGACTATTGTACATGGAGGCTTTCGTTCATTGTGGGAAACTAAAAGCAAGTCAACATTTCATTGACACATGCATGAAGCTATATAGTTCTGTATGTAAACTATTTCTTTCTGTACTTTTCAATTATTCCTGTCATTGACTTCTCCAAGTTTTTATGCACAGTCATGTCTTCAGATTGCTGATCTTTCTTCACTGTTTCCTTTAAGTTCTATAAATAAATGTCCATAAATATGCATCGATGTTGTCTTTTCATAATTAACCATTGTTTTGTAAAGGACCATACTGGCATTTTAATCTAAAATGCCCCTTCTAGTATGGAGTATACCTGCTGCGAGGGAAAATCACAATGTTGGTTTACACCTTGCAAACATACAGCACAGTGGTGTAAACAGGCAGAATATTAGTTTTATAAACATCTGCATATTACTTTTTATATATGTAAAAATTATTAACATCCCTCATTACTATTTTTGAATATTTGCCTATGTAAATATGAATATACATTTAAATGCATATTTCCTAAGTTTCTCATGATTTCTCCCTTTTATTAAAATACATATTTCATCTCTGCTCAGATTGAGATTTATCAAATAAAAATAAATAACAAGACAATGATGCAGAGAATGAACAAAAAACATCACTGATTCTTTTCCACACTATGGAACAAAGTACTATGTCAATGTTCTAAATTAACTTCTGTGGTTACAAGCAGGTTGTGATTTGGCATGCTTATTCAAAATGCACTCAGCATGTATTAGATTCCTTTAATTGTTATGTGAATTGTTTGCATATGTGGTTATTATATGTGATTTCATTGTACTTGTACGTACTTGTATCCAAATATGTTTCTATTTTGCTTGATTTTGCTGGCCATTCTTGGATGACCTAGCAACTCAAGAATCAAGAGTGTTTTGTGCTGTCTTCTGTAATATGTATACTCTCTGATGTTTTGTCATATCTTGTCAGCTTTTAATTTTATTCTTATCCAACAAGATATCTTCTATATTTGTTGGAAACAAATTTATGCAAAGACAATTTTAGTAAGCTTTGCTCGACATAATTCTTTATTGATTAAATTGACCATTTCGTGACATTGGAAGATGTACTTGATATCAACTCTCTCTTTTGCAGTTGACCCACCTTCAGACTTGAATTTTAAAATAAAAGATGAAAATACTGTTTATATGTCATGGGCAAAACCCGCCGATCCAATTGTGGGTTACAGAATAACAGTGGACTCTACAACAGGTAAGTTTTGAGATGTTGGGTTTTAAAACAGGGGTATGAAAGGTGAAATAATCCAGTCTTCTCCCATCCTTCCATTTCATTAGGAGAAAGCTGAAATTTAGAAGACCTTAAAGATTTAGCCAATGTCATCAGATATTTGGTGGACTCAGATTTCCAGGTCTCCAGCTTAGTACCCACTGTTATCTTTTTATAGTGTTGAGCTTTCTAACATGGTTTGCTGTGCTAAGCTGTTGTTATTAAAAGTGGACATTTTTGTTTTCCTGACCAGAATATTTCTGGTGACCTTTGATTTTATAAGGTAGAATTCTCACTTCTTGATATTTTTCTTGAATTAGTATTTTTAACATTTAAATTATCAAGTGATGAAGTGAGTTGTTATGCCTTACCCAGTGTCCTATACATTTGAGTACTCAGGAAACATTCTCCTGGAATAATGTTGAGCTACCATGATGGAAGACAAGAATTTACTTTGACTAAGTGGATTCCATAGATCCAAGACTCAGAATATTAAAAAAAAAATAAACAAAAACCTTGTTTGGGTTGTTCTCAAGAGTTATCTTTAGTGTTCATGATGTTGCCCAAGCATGGAGAACTAATCTCTATTGATTCACTTTTAGTTCTAACATGGAACGGAAAAATAACCATTTCCATTAGCACTGGCCAGGCGATAGGAACAGGTCTTGTCTGGCTGACAGTAGAGATGAACGAAGTCAATATAATTTATCACTAAAGCTCTGTTTATATATTTAAGTTTTCTAAAAATATTATTGATTTTAAATGCTAATTTATCAAGGAATTGGGAATTTTTAAAAAATATGATGTGAGAACTTAACAAAGGGTCAAGAATTTACTTTTTCCTTTTTGAATATTTTCTCCCTAAATAACCTTGCAGTTAATTAATTCACTCATTCCAAAGCAAAAAGTCAATTGAAAAACAAGCCTATCAGTGTCAATATGTTGGAATTACTGACTCTGCTACTCCACAAACTGGCACGGAGACCACCCAACCCAACAGAGCCCAGCTGTCTTGTCCTGTGGGGGCCCTGGTCTGCATGCTCTCCACAAAAACCAGGACTGTTTCTCAGGGTTCTATTATACCTGTTACCTTTATTGATTATTTTTCTTTTGATGAAAGTTTAATACAATTAAAAATCGTACCAGGCACTTAGTACCTAGGAACTATTATTCTTGATTGAATTAAGAATTAACATTGTCTATATAAAAGTATATACCCAGTACACTGTATTTTGAAATGTCTGATACCTAGTTAAGTCAGTTCAGAAGACTACGGTTACCTATTAAAGTATGCACTCATGTGAGTCTGGAGAACACATGGCTTCCACACAGACTGTTTCCCACTACAGCTGAATTTTAACCCATGATATTATCCTTGAGTTGCTTTTCATCCCCTATTTGCCTTTCTTCAGCACATAATTTAAAATTAAATTATTTTTTGGTCTCATTTATGAAATATTTTGTTATCTGCCATTAGCCCTAAAAAACAATTGGAGATTTGGTGTGATATACTGGCATATCTTTATTCCAAAGGAATCCTTAAACAAATATGAATATGATTTATAGTGAGTAAGGGCAATGCCAGTCCATTTACTGAATTTCAAAGTTCTAGTTTTAGAAGACAGAAGAAGATAATGTTTGGATGCTCTGAAAAAAATGTACATATATTTAATTTTTTAGATTTTGAGTATATCTGGGAATTACATTATATTGTGTCATGTTATATGTGAAAGATATTTTGTTGCATTCATATTTTCCTTTCTATATTTCCAGATGGGCTCAGTAAAGAATTTACCCTTGCAGCTAGTACCACTGAAACTTTATTAAAAGACCTTATACCTGAAATAGAGTATGTGGTGACAATCACTTCATATGATGAAGTAGAAGAAAGTGTACCTGTTATAGGACAATTAACAAGTAAGCATACATATAAAGTACTTTTATCCTTTTTTATTATGCAGAAGATTTCTCCAGCTTTCAAATTTAATCTGTTATGCAAAATTACTTTGTATCAGTATTAACTATTTTTTCTGTGATCATAGTCTTTAGTGGATGTTAGTAATTCATTCCTGATTCATAACCCTGGTCTCCGGGAGCAGCAAGAGTGTTATGAATGAAAACTATTAAAAATATTAAGCTTTTCCAGGCAACAACATTAATGTCTTTTTGAACTAAAAATTGAAAATCTTGCTAAAAATAGTTTATTTGCAAGGCAATGCTTATTTGGCAGTATTCTTTGAGCAGCTGGGCATGGGCCATACATTTGAAGGACAGCGGGGTAGGGACGTCTGGGTGGCTCAGTCGGTTGAGTGTCCAACTCTTGATTTCTGCTCAGGTCATGATCTCTCTCAGTTGGTGAGATTGAGCCCTGTGTCAGGCTCTATGCCGACAGTGCAGAATCAGCTTGGGATTCTCTCTCTCTCTCTCTCTCTTTCTCTTTCTCTCTCTCTCTCAAAAATAAATAAATAAACATTGAAAGACAATGGTGGAAAACAATATATTTATTTTTTAAGGAAGTATTTGTATGGGTGCATTTCTTTTTGTAATAATCAAGTTTTGATTCAGTTCAGACAGGTGGTCCAACAAAGCCAGGGGAGAAGAAACCTGGAAAACCAGAGATTCAAAGTAAGAATTTCCCTTAATGTTTTTGCTTGGATTTATAAAAGTCATAAATGTAATACAAAGGAGATGTTCCAAACTGTGTACATAGTTTGATTTTTTTCCTATATTAATTTCTATGGGTGTTATCTAGAACAAATACAGACAGCACAATAGTAATATATGACTAAATAGTTATATTACCTTATATTCTGGGTTTCTAGTCAATTTTTCATTCTTGTTACTAAATATGCATTTTACTGGGAATGTTTTGAACTGGTGTGTGTCCACATTTTTTTTTTCCTCGGATTTTGGCAGTAGGTAAAAAACAAAGCTCTTCACTGAACTTAACTAATTTTGCAAAGAGAAGCTGATTGAAATAGGGATATAGGAGAAATATAAGGCTGAAAACAAGAGAGATGCCCTCATCATGTATGAAGAAATTCAGTAGCCATGAAAATAGAGTTCTCAACCTATGTATATATTATGCTCATCTCTAGGGCATTTACATGACTTTAATTGATTGCAGACTAGCTATTTCCAGTGTCTGTATAAAACATCTTTGGTAACATGTGGGTCTTAACATATCTAAAGAATGACTACACATTTTCCAGAGATAATGTTGGGGAGGTGGTGTCTGGGAATCAGTGGGGTCAGAGATTGGGGTGGAGTCTTAAGCAGTTTGAAACAACTTCCCAGGTCATTTTGATACATTCTTTCACTACCTCTGTTATTATTCGGTCCCCACAAAGAATCGAGGAGGCAAATTAGAAAAGAAAAAGGCATGAAAAACATCGTTTACAATTTTCTTTATAATATACAATTAGGAGCCCAACCCGAAACAAAATAAGATACACAGTGCTCCTTGGTGCATTTGTAATCAAGTAAAAGTAATATTATTTAGTCTCGGTATTGGAGTTTCTAGCCTCCTTTGTCTTCTTATGCTTTGTCTGACTTACCAGGATGGACCTTTAAGGAGGTCTTCTTGGTCTTCTAATTCACCACTGTAAAGAAGTTGGATTTATGAGCCAGGATGAATACAAAGTCCCCTTTGTCTGGAATTTTCCCTATCAATGACTGTTTATCATTCCTTCTGATGCCTAATAATCTGAAATTAAGTTTGTAGTATGTAGTTATAATGCTAATATTTTCCCCGAGCCATCAATATTTATTTTAAATCAAAGCATTATACCAAATATTGAGTATTCAGTAGAATTAAATGGGCCCATCAAATGGTGTGCAAAAATTATTTAGGCATGCAACTTGTATTTAGCTTGCAAAATTTTCCAGGACCCTTTCCTTCTCTTCCTAGCCAAATATTTCTTTTATTATCCACCAGCTGACTGCAAGGACGAAAACACCTTCAGAAAATTCACTCTGTGTTGCCTTATGAATATAGATTTTCATGAGAATCAGCCTGTTTCCCTTCTGACCACAAAGTAAAGAAAGATAGGATGTTTAGTTATAAAAACCAATCATTTCATTTCAGTAATTTAAGGATAGAATGTGCATTTTTACTTTTGAATCGAAATGTGTTTTTCTACTCTTTGTTTTGTAAAAGTAGGTTTTAGACTTCAAATTTAAACACACTGAAAATTAGGACAATAAGATATTTTGACTACCTTGCATCCTATTTATGCTTGTTTTGACTTGTGTTAGATGTTATCAACACTCTAGACTAACCCACTGCAAACTTTAGACAATTACATTATAAGATGTGGGAGAATTTTCTAAGTTTTTCTCTTTTCTTCAACTTAACTGCATCTGCTTGAATAGGACAAGAATTGTTTTGTATTTATTGCTAAATACCGGGGAATGAAGACACTGCTTTCATTCATTTTGTATGTTTCCTCGATGTTTTGCATAACTTTTACTTGGAGAAAAGAGGAAGGATATCGTTTATTGAAAATAGATAGGTTGATAGCACAAATACTTCCATCATATGCTCTTGGAGAGTAGGTCTTGTATCTATTTATCTCTTCTCGCCTGATGTCTCATATAGTAATTTAGAGCCATATAGTTTCACACATGCGTCTTAAATGGAAGCACTGAAAATGCTTCCATATATGCCATTAAAACATTTTGGTCTTTTGTGCATTTCAGTTTAAGACAATGTGAACTATATATGCTATTAAAACGTTTAATTCTTTTGTGCATGTCAGTTGAAGACAATGTGAATTCGTTCCGATCAACAAAATGATTTAAGGACACAACAGCTTTTCAACGTTAGTTCGTATTCTTTAAGGATGGAGAGAGTTATTAATACATCAATTGAAAATGTATCCAATGTATTTCAGAATGCTCTGTCAGTGCCTGGACCGATCTGGTGTTCCTCGTGGATGGCTCATGGAGTGTGGGAAGAAATAATTTTAAATACATTTTAGACTTTATAGCTGCTCTTGTGTCTGCGTTTGACATCGGAGAAGAGAAGACAAGGGTTGGAGTTGTTCAGTACAGCTCTGATACCAGGACTGAATTTAATCTAAGTCAGTATTACCAAAGGGATGAGCTTCTTGCTGCAATTAAAAAAATTCCATACAAAGGTGGCAACACAATGACAGGTGTGTTTTACAGATTTCATTATTATTTAAAATATGTGAAACACCTGTTTGGGAACGAAATTAAGCATCGCACAGTTATCATAGCTTAAATAAGTTTGAAATTAACCACACAGTTTTTGACTTTGACAAAATTGTGTAGTAAGAAGGGAACAAACATGTTTCTTTTCACTTCAGGGGATGCCATTGATTACTTAATTAAAAATACTTTCACGGAATCTGCTGGAGCAAGAGTTGGCTTTCCTAAAGTGGCGATTATTATTACGGATGGTAAATCCCAGGATGAAGTGGAAATTCCAGCAAGAGAGCTTCGAAGTATTGGGGTTGAAGTTTTCTCTTTGGGTAGGTCACATTTGGCTAATTATTTTCACTTTAGAACTACCTCAATACTGAATGCTTAGGAAGCGGCAAGGTTGATTCCTTAGGGAAGGATGCAGTGTTTACTGCATTTTACAGTGTAGTGTTCAGTCAGGTTATCTTTCAGTAAAAATTCTGCTTTTGTATTTCTCTCCTAGAACTCCCTCAGCCTATGCATTGTGAAGTGATATTCATATATATATATATATATATATATATATTTTTTTTTTTTTTTGGCCAGGCCTCTGTTTTTCAAAGAAAGCTGGGCCAGTGATTCTAATAAAGATCCTCCTTGTATTATCATTAAGTGGTTTTTTTAAAAATGCGTTTCCTATATTATGTAATACTTGAGGAATTCAGCGGGTTCCAGCTCATTCAGGACTCTGGAAGAAGAAAGTATTATCTTTACAGATGGCAGGGACAAATGATGGCATGATTGGGATGAGAGCCCGCTCTGTTTCACTAACCATTCATTTTCCTCTTTGGCCACTTTATGTGAAATTATAAAATGCCTTTGTCATTTGAACAGTTGCACATTCGTTATGAAGCAAACCAATTCTGGTTTATGACTAAATAAGGATTTAGAAACGTCTTTACTTGTGAAGGACTGAGAAAGCAAAGAGCTCCCTGAATTCAGCACATTTTTTCAATATATCTTTGTCCTTTTGTTTTTAAGGCATTAAAGCTGCAGATGCAAAAGAACTCAAACAAATCGCCTCCACGCCTTCATTAAGCCATGTTTTCAATGTGGCCAACTTTGATGCAATTGTGGATATTCAGAATGAGATCATCTCCCAGGTGTGCTCAGGTGTTGATGAACAGCTTGGTGAATTGGTTAGTGGAGAAGAAGGTGAGTAAATTGTTCAGTGTTCCCATGTGTTAGCTTTTTCCATTATTTGACAGCATTTGTAGCTTTACAGGAATTCTAAAGGGAGACGTGTTTACACAAACACATCTTCTAGTGATTCTCCATTTGTTTACTTCATGTGTATGGTTTTTCAGTAACTCAACTTTTTGATATTATTTGGATTGGTCCCCCTCCCCCAGTGGAGCATTAGATAAAAATATTTATATCATTATAAAGTTCTTTAAAAAATCTTTTTTGGACAAGTTTGACTTGCTCTTTTCCTCTAAGACCATTTTGCACGTGTTGAGTGTCTGTCCATAATTATGCTATTCAGGTATTTGCTTTCATTGTCTACACTCTGATTTAAACATTGGCAGGCTGAGAAGACATGTATCTTAGCATTTGGCAATATCAACTAATAAGAACACTGTTTCTTCTTTTTTTAATTTTGTTTTACAATTATTTATTTTTGAGAGACAGAGAGAGAGACAGAGCGTGAACAGGGGAGGGGCAGAGAGAGAAAGAGACACAGAATCCAAAGCAGGCTCCGGGCTCTGAGCTAGCGGTCAGCACAGAGCCCGATGCGGGGCTCGACCCACAAACTGTGAGATCACGATCTGAGCTGAAGTCAGATGCTCAAGTGACTGAGCCACCCCGGCGCCTCAGAAGAACACTGTTTTTATTAAATGGTGCAACCAAAGAGTTTTCTATCATCCTTCTCTGCATGTTTTCAAAACTTTAAAGAATATTTCTAAGATCAGTCAGTTTGATTCTTCCACATCTGGAAAAATCTCCCATTTTTATCAGTTATTGCTTCTAGATACATGGGAGAAAGAAAAGACATTTCAGAAGACATTTCATAAACATCCTTTTGGGCATTAGAGAGTCACAATTTCCACAATTGTTATCCTCTTAGCCTGAGAATTGACAAGTGATTAAGGATAAGTTCAAAATAGCTACATCTTTAGTTATGTAAACTCTTTGATATCCAAACCTCAAGTATTTTGGCAATGTTCACTGGCCGTGATTCTGGTTCAGAACCCCTTCTCATTACTTCATAGGCTCCAAATCTTTTTTGTTTTAGTGCTTAATGTCTGATTCTTTTGCTCCATGTTATTACAAAATCAATCCCTTCACCCCCACTTTTCCCTGATTAACCTCTCTTTATGGAGTCTTTTCAATACTATATATTAAAAAAAATTTTTTTTATTGTTTTTATTTATTTTTGATACAGAGAGAGACAGAGCATGAGAGGGGGAGGGGCAGAGAGAGAAGGAGACACAGAACCAGAAGCAGGCTCTAGGCTCTGAGCTGTCAGCACAGAGCAGGACGCAGGGCTCGAACCCACGAACGTGAGATCTGACCTGAGCCGAAGCCGGAGGCTTAACCGACTGAGCCACCCAGGCACCCCTCAATACTATATTTAAAAAAATATCTATTATTTGTTTTTGAGAGAGCACCAGTGGGGGAGGTGCAGAGAGAGGAGGGCAGAGGATCTGAAGCGGCTTCTGTGCTGACAGGCTGACAGCAGTGGGCTCAATGTGGGGCTCGAACTCCCACACCCTGAGATCATGACTGAGCCAACGTCTGACGCTCAACTGTCTGAGCCACCCAGGCGCCTCTTAAATACTCTGTTTCTTACCTGTCCCCACTGGGGTGCGTGTGTGAGGCCAATCTTCTGTCCTGCCGCCGTTTGAACTCTGCTTATGTGACGTGCAGGGCTGTTTGCAGGTGTTCGCCCTGGTCTTCGGGGTCTCTCTCTCTTGCTGGCTTAGCCTGTGACTTCTTCTCCCTGTTCTGTCTCTGCATCACTCAAAAGTTTTGGCCAAACATCCAGATGGCACATCTGTTGCTTCTCCCTGCCCCCCACTACTTCTCTCTTTTTAGACATCATTTTTATACATATGTAAGCATATGTAGATATTTTTGCCTTCTTGAGGAGGCTGTGAGTAAATCTGTGCCTGTTTCATCATCCACTTCTTGCAGGCTGAGACAAAAAAGTTGCAACTGTACATTCTTGGAAGTTGATTTCATTGACAAATATAAAAGTTTGAAAATTTGATCTGAAATATCTTCAAATACTTTGCTATCTGTTAAATACATGACTGTGTTGTACATTACATAAGGATAGAAATGTCTTAGATGATTGATATTTCTTTGTCAATCTACATGTTGTAAAACGTGTCACTCCTAGTGGCATTATGAACAGCATTGAACATTTTTCTTAGCTTGAAATAAGTGGGAGTAAAATTGTCTAAGATGATAAGGATTGTCATTTAAGAAGTACTGAATCCTTTATCTTTCTTTGCATATTATAAAGTGTCTTCTAAAGATTATATTTTAATCTTTATAATATCATTAAAAGAGAAAAGAATTAAGTCATTGGTTGAACAAGTATTTATTGAGTGCCTACTTTGGTACCTAAGAATGAAGACAATGAGTAAAATACCAAAATCAGAATGGAAATCTTGGTCCCAGAGAAGAATTAGGTATCAGACATCTTTTCATTAATTTCTTCCAATGACTTTCTTTTCCCCTAATTTTCTCAGCTCCCTGATTAAAAATCAGACACTGAATCTTTTTTGGTTTGGGTGGATACAGGTGAAAGTGAAGAGTTGGGATTGGGCAACTCTTCTTGATGCCTTCATGATTAATTTGAACAAGGAGACTCAAATGTCCAAACCTAAGGATTGCATTTCTCTGTTTTTAATCACCGTTCTACTTGTTACTCTTTAGTTATTGAACCTCCTTCAAATTTGATTGCCACGGAAGTGTCATCAAAATACATTAAGCTAAGTTGGAGTCCATCTCCTAGCCCAGTGACTGGCTATAAAGTTCTCCTGATACCAATGACCGTTGGAAGCCGACAGCATGCTCTGAGTGTGGGGCCTCAGACTACTACACTCAGTGTTCGTGACCTCTCGGCAGACACAGAATACCAGATCAGTGTTTCTGCCACGAAGGGACTGACATCCAGTGAACCCATTTCCATAATGGAGAAGACTCAGCCCATGAAAGTTCAAGTGGGTAAGTTCATGGGTGTATCACTGGGTTTGGAATATGTGATGGTCCATTTGACAGGATGCCTTCCTGGTTCAGGTTTAGTTTTAAACAAAACATTTGCAATGTTTTCTTTTAAATAAATGTGCTTACTAAGAAACCCAGATATCTATATTTTAAAGACTCATTTATATTTGTTGACCTTTAATGGATGTTCTTTCTTTTTACAGAATGCTCACGTGGTGTGGATATAAAAGCCGACATTGTGTTTTTGGTTGATGGTTCCTATAGCATTGGGATTGCAAACTTTGTTAAAGTCAGAGCTTTTCTGGAAGTTCTTGTAAAAAGTTTTGAGATTTCACCAAATAGGGTACAGATAAGTCTTGTCCAGTACAGCCGGGATCCTCATACTGAGTTCACTTTGAAAAAATTCAACAAAGTTGAAGATATAATTGAAGCAATAAACACCTTCCCCTACAGAGGAGGATCTACAAACACTGGGAAAGCAATGACTTATGTCAGAGAGAAAATATTTGTGCCTAGCAAGGGCTCAAGAGGCAACGTACCAAAGGTCATGATTCTTATCACTGATGGAAAATCTTCAGATGCTTTCAGAGATCCTGCTATAAAACTAAGGAATTCAGATGTGGAAATCTTTGCAGTTGGTGTGAAGGATGCTGTTCGCTCAGAATTAGAAGCCATCGCCTCTCCTCCTGCTGAGACCCATGTGTTCACAGTGGAAGACTTTGATGCTTTTCAGAGAATATCTTTTGAACTCACACAGTCTATCTGCCTTAGAATTGAGCAAGAGTTGGCAGCTATAAAGAAAAAAGGTTAGTAGACTCTGTAGAGTCAAAGTTCTCTCTTCACGAACAAAGCATTTTTGGTTATAAAATTGTGGATAATATGCTTCTCTGATTCTTTTAATGAACCAGAAAATTAATTTTCTGCCTTATAGAAATCTTTTGAGCTTAGTTTATTTAACGCTGAGATAGGACTTTCTTTTGGATATGGATCACGTATTTATTGAAGAAAAAGCTGTTTACCAAGAGTCATGAGATGTTTTTGATCCTAGATCCTTAAACATGGCTGGGTACCAGCTTTATCATACCTATGTGTCATATTCAGTTTGACAACCGCTAGATGACTGTCTACTATGTGCTAGATGGTGAGCCAAGTCCTTTGAATCAAGGTGACTGGAACAGAGTCCTGGACCTTTGAATTCTTCTCATGCATTCCCTTTCCTGGGCCAATTTTGGGCATTATTCCTCACAGCTGGAATTCCCTACCCTCTTTTCTGCATTTGTTCAAATCCTGGTTTTGAACATTCAGTTAAAAGTCCCATCTCTTTCATCAAGGCTTCCTTAACTGCTCTAGTGCTAGAACACTTAGTGTCATTAGTATCACTTTGGCGTTCATAGGTACTGCTCTGTTTTGTTAATAATGTCACACTCTGCTGTCTTTCCAGTTCGATTATTCCTTGAGAACAGCAGTGTGCCTTAAATGTTGGCTCTTCCTATGATTCAGTTTAATGAATACTCTTTTGTTAGGAAAAATCCCTTAATTATAACCTGGAAATATGTCTACCACCAAAAGTTAATATCCAATTATGGAGGATGAGTGGGAAAATATTGATGGTTCACTTTAGGTTTGTTACTGTTTAAATATTCCAACTGTAGGCAGGACCATTCCATTACTGTTTTGTGTTTAGAAACTCAATTCAAATTCAATTGTTATTATTTTTATTTTATTTTTTATTTTTAAAGTTTATTTATTTTGAGAGAGCGAGAGAGAGAGACAATGCACAGGTGAGTGCAGGAGGGGTAGAGAGAGAGATGGGGAGAGACAATCCCATGTAGGCTCCATACTGTCAGCACAGAGCCCAACATGAGGCTTGATCCCATGAACTGTGACACCATGATTTGAGCTGAAATCAAGAATTGGTCACTTAAATGACTGAGTCACCCAGGCGCCCCCAAGTTCAATTTCTGTTAGTCATTTAAACAATGTAACTTAGTATTATGAATGATCAAGACCTCCTTGTAGGGCTGTAAGTGAGAGGTCCTTTCTCAGTGGTCATGTGTGGCGTACTCACTCAGTATTTTTGTCTCAATGACTATTCTTCCAACGAATATAAGCCAATTAGGAAACATAATCATTAGGTCCAGTTTACCTTCATAGATCTAAAAATTTAAAACCCTGTCCTTTTTTTTTTTAAATAGCTTATGTACCTCCAAAGGACCTTAGCTTTTCTGAGGTGACATCTTACAGTTTCAAAACTAGCTGGTCTCCTGCTGGAGAAAATGTATTTTCATACCACATCACCTACAAGGAAGCTGCCGGGGACGATGAGGTCACAGTGGTGGAGCCAGCATCGAGCACCAGTGTCATTCTCAACAATCTGAAGCCAGAGACCCTGTACTTAGTCAACGTAACTGCAGAATATGAGGATGGCTTCAGCATTCCCTTAGCTGGAGAAGAGACCACCGCGGAAGGTGAGCTGGGGTTCCGGACCCTGTTTTCCAAAAACTAGTAATTTATTGCAGAACCCAGTTACAGTTTGAAATAACCGTCTGTACTGTAGTTCAGAATGGTTTCAGCCTCTGTGAAGTACAGCTGTTCATACACCTTTTTAAAAAGTGAAAACGATTTTATGTAAAAAGACCCTAGATTTATTTTGATGAATTTGAGGGTAAGAGATATAGAGACTGTTAATAATTATCAAATTAACTTTTCCAGATTTTCCTGTCCCATGTTTCAGCAGTGTTATGTTCAAATACATGTAAATTTTGTTTGCTGTATCTATGGATGTGATGGCAAATATATTACCAAATGCTTTATCTTTATAAAAATCATGGTAAAATACACATAACATAAAATTACCATTTTAACCATTTTAAATGCATGTTTCAGTGGCAGTTAGTACAATTCATATTATTATGCTACTATTGCCACCATGTGTCTCCAGAACTTTTTTTTATCATGCAAAACTGAAGCTCTGTATTCATTAAAAAACAACTCTCCATTCCTCTCCCCACTGCCCCTGGCAACCACCATTCTGTTTTCTGTTTCTATGAATTTGGTTACTCTAGGAACCCCATAGGGGTAGAATCATACAGTATTTGGCCTTTTATGTTTGGCTTTTTTCACTTAGCATAATGTCCTCAAGGTTCATTCATGTTGCAGCCTGTGTCAGAATATCCTTTCTTTTTATGGCTGAAAGAAATTCCATTGTATGTATATACCATTGTATGAAACACCACTTTTTGATTACCCATCCACCCATTAGTCACTTCCACCTTTAAGCTATTATAAATAATGCTGCTAAGAACATGGGTGTACAAATTTTACCAAATGTTTCAAGCAGTGTTTGTTTAGGTATGTCTTATTTACTGGATAGAGTTGAGTACTTTCTGGTACATTTCACTACATTGGATATTCAAAGGGTACCAAGGAACCTGGACAGGAGAAGACTAAGACTAAGCAATTACTCTTTAAGATAAATATTGCAAATATTAAAAGATACATCAATTGTTCTCTATTTTTACTGAGGTTAGGCGAAGAAGCTGAAACAGCTACATGAGGAAATTAAGATGGTTACAAAGAAGTATTTGCTAACAGAGAAGGCACATGTTGGCATACCTTGCCGATAAAAGCTAGAGAATCTTTTTTCTCTGAGGGTTTTTCAAATAAGATTGATGTTTTCTTTCCATGCATGGTTTGGGTGAATTTCTATATGAAGGCCAACAAATAAATAATAGCCTAAGTTGATTTTTTTTCTTAAGATTTTTGTGTTGAGTAATCCTGAAATTCATACTTCGATATATCTAATTTTCTGATAATTTCTCTATAATACCCCCATTGTTACTTGATGAGCCTGACCCTTTTCCTTCAGCATTTTGGGGTGGGGATGGGAATATGGATAAGAAGAAATTTAAATCCAGAGAGTATTAAAGTAGAGCCAACACATTCTAATTTTTGCTCATTGGGCTCTGACAATAGAATTTGGTAATATATTTCTAATTCTATTGTCTGTAGTGAAATCTGAGATTTAAAGTTTCTTAAGTCAAAAAAGAAGTTTCTGATTTCAGTCCCTTCATTAAACTACCAATTATTGAGCTCCAGTTTATGTTTTAGGTACTATGATAATTGTTTTTTATGGATTATCTCATTTAAGGACTTCAATAATTCTAGAAGTAGTCATATTTTTTCCTGTTGGGTAATCTGAGGCTCAAAATTACACATTTAGCTTCAAAACTAGTACAATAGTTCTCCTTAATCTGTGGCTTCACTTTCCATGGATTCAGTTGACCCTGGTCAGCCACAGTCCAGAAGCAGATGATTTTCCTTCTGGCTATTGTTAGAAGGTTAACAGTAGTCACCACGCCTGTGTCATTCTCCTCTTCTCACCTCATCATGGAGGCATTTTATCACCTCACATGATTGCAGGAAGGGTGAGTATAGCACAGTAAGATATTTTGAGAGAAGGAGAGACCACATTCACTTAACTTTTATTATAGTGTATTGTTATAATTATTCTATTTTATTATTAGTTGTTGTTAATCTCTTACTATGCTTAATTTATAAATTAAACTTCACTATAAGGATGTACATATAGGAAAAACATAGTATATATATAAGGTTCCGTATTATTCGTAGGTTCAGGCATCCTCTGGGAGTCCTGGAATGTCACCCCTTGGAATGCAGATAAGTTGTGGGGGAGACTACTGTATTCAAACTCATCAGTTCATCTGTGTCATTTGTTCTGGCTAGTTTAGTCTTTTTTCTTGCCATCTAAAATGAATCATGGCTGTAAGTCTGCCAACTGCAATTGCTTTTCTTAAGGGATACACTTCCTTTCTCCCTGAAGTGATCTACTGGCTATTTAGGTAAACTTCTCATTAGATAAATGCAGTTGTTTTGCACTGTGCTTTCACTCCAGTGGATTGAAAAGACAATAACCTTTAATCTATCTTTCGTGAATGTGTGGTCTAAGAGACAATTTTATCCTTAAATAAGTAATTTAAACATGTTTACTAACTATAAAGCCAAATGATGTTCTCATTTAGACTTAATGAAAATCCTGCTTAAGACTGTGAGTCTATGGACATTACCCACACTGCAATCTGACCTCAAGATTTAGATCCAGCTAACATTCATTAAGTACCTACAGTGTGTTTGGTCCAACACATGTGTGGTCTAATTATTCTCCAAGTCAAAGGACTCTACAGATAGAAAAGTTAGCTGTAACAATAGCACTGCTAGGGATTTACCCAAGGGATACAGAAGTGCTGATGCATAGGGGCACATGTATCCCAATGTTCCTAGCAGCACTGTCAACAATAGCCAAAACATGGAAAGAGCCTAAGTGTCCATCACCTGATGAATGGATCAAGAAGATGTGGTATATATACACAATGGAGTACTACATGGCAATGAGAAACAATGAAATCTGGCCATTTGTAGCAATGTGTATGGAACTCAAGGATGTCATGCTAAGTGAAATAAGTCAGACAGAGAAGGACAGATACCATTTGTTTGCACTCATAAGTGGAATAGGAGAAACTTAACAGAGGACCATGGGGGAGGCAAAGGGGGAAAAATAGTTGGGAAGAGTGAAGGAGGCAAACCATGAGAGACTCTTGAATACTGAGAACAAACTGAGGGCTGATGGGGGAGGGGGAGAAGGGAAGGGGGGGTGTTGGGTATGGAGGAGGGCACTTGTGGGATTGAGCACTGAGTGTTATATGAAAACCAACTTGACAATAAACTACAGAAGAAAAAAAAGTTAGCCATGGGACTGGCTGGATAAGACTTCATTCAAGTGAGTAAATATGGTAGAACTGGGTGTTAGGTATTGTTTTTCTACATTTCTGAGAAAATCTAGTTAGAGGGAAAGGGTTGGCTACTTACATTTGAAGAAATGAGTTATTTTTATTTTTGAATTTTATGTCAATATGAATTTAACATTTAGTAGAGTATATATTTATTATTTTAAAAGTTTACTATTATGTACGTTTTTATTTGATTAAAAATTAATAGCACTTAGTTTCTTTCTGTATATTGTTTAGTGTTTGTTGTTTCAGCATCTAGCTAATATCTGGCTAAATGAATGCTGTAACTAGGATGTTTAATAAAATGCCGCTTTTGGATTTGTTTTCAGGAATGCTATAATTTATTGATCAAAAGGTAGTTTTGCAATTTTTGTGTAAAATAAACTTTAAAAAAAATATTTCAGTTAAAGGAGCACCTCGAAACCTAAAGGTGACAGATGAAACGACGGACAGCTTTAAAATTACCTGGACTCAAGCTCCAGGGACAGTGTTAAGGTACCGAATTATATATAAACCAGTTGCTGGAGGAGAGAGCAAAGAAGTGACCACCGCTGCCAATCAGAGGAGGATAACACTCGAGAACCTGACTCCAGACACAAAATATGCAGTATCTGTAATTCCAGAATATTTCTCAGGACCTGGCTCTCCGTTGACTGGAAATGCAGCCACTGAAGAAGGTAGAGGAAATGTGCTGACCGCGTGGTAACAACCAGACTCTTGGCTGCAGGGGAAGCTTCAGGCAACTATCAGGATACTTTGTCTCAGTTTTCTGAGTGTTTTAGACTGTAGTCCTTTTAGACTGGAGTTACCTAAACTTTTGACTGTCTTATGACAGCATTTGTTTGTGTCAGTAGAACTCAAATGCTCTTGCGTGGCCTACATAGTCTTTTA
Source organism: Suricata suricatta (assembly GCF_006229205.1). NCBI lineage: Eukaryota > Metazoa > Chordata > Mammalia > Carnivora > Herpestidae > Suricata > Suricata suricatta. Next base: position 65,023,729 of record NC_043706.1, on the reverse strand, counting down.
AAAATAGTATATTTTATATATTCTGATATAAATTGAAGGATGACTAGGGATGAAAAATCAACTTGCTATGCACCATTGAAACAGATTATATATTACTTCTTCAGGAAGATTTTAAAATAACAACCTGTTTTTTACTTAAATGGGATGGTTAGGCCCCCAGGATAGATTCTGATATTTGTTGCAAATTATTAATGTTTTATATTTGTTTTATTGAGAAAAATTAAGGCATTCATAATTTTTATTATTTGTTTTATTCCTTATCTTTACAGCTTAAAATAATAGTAATAACAACATATTAGCAACAATGAGCAGTTATTGAGGACGTGTTTGTGTCAGGTTCTGTGCAAAGAGCTTTTCATATGTTTTCCCATTGATCCATGTATAGAGTCAATGGAATTGTTAATATTATTATTCCTTTTTATAAGGAGGTCAAGGCTGAGGATACTAAATAATAGCTCAGAGTCATGTTGCTGAAAAGCAGTGAGTCTGAGTCAGACACTCGTAGGGAATATTGATCCCAGCCTGGCCTGGGTCACCCCTTCCCTCCTGGTTTTACCAGCTAAATAGCCTCCTCTGGAGTCCCCTTGTCTGTCCGTCTGATTTCTTCCTCCTCTCTGTCCTTCAGAAAGTCACCACTTTCTTTTTTCTCTTTCTACTTGCGGATCTAGGGCTCTTTGTGCTGGGTACTGTAAAAAGACCCAGTGACTCTTCATCTTTCTGTTTTCCGGAGTAAAAGTGGCTAGCTGTTGGGTGCCCAGGGGAGAGTGTCATAGGACTGGTACTTTGGGACCCTTCAGAGATGACATGACCACTGTACCAGAAAAGTCATGAAATGCCAACTACCATAGTGGCAGAGGGATGGGCAGTTCCTGACTTTTACCCAAGGCTCCACTTGGGCTGGGTCTTATCTTAAGACTTCTTGTACGATAGCATTTGACTATCATTTTTATCGCTTCAGTGTATTTCCTGGTTATTACATTTAGAAGTTCACAGCATTATAGCAACAAAATCCTTTTTATTGAGAATTTCTTGGAGGAGTGAAAACTTACATTCTGATGCTAATCAGTGTATTTACAATTTGTAGGGCTTTTCCCGTTTTAGAGAAAAGACTAGTTTTTAACATCAAAGATAGTAACATGAAAGATATCAACCTGTGTAAACACAGAAGAGGAGCTGGATGCCTTTTGATTTGTTTCTATTGACAAATAAGGCCCAGTTTACAAAAGCTTAAGCTCTGTTGGCCAGTCAACAGTGACAGTTGCTGTAATATCATCAGGTTACAAACTTGATGTGGTTTGCATGCTGCCCGCACACACATACACGCACACCCCGACCCCCCAAGCAACAAATGTTTTTCAAGTCATTTTATACATATATGTTTACTTATATATAATGAGTTTTGATGTTGTTTTTGTTTTTTTAATGAAGTTAGAGGGAACCCAAGAGACTTAAGAGTTTCTGACCCCACAACATCAACTATGAAATTGTCTTGGACTAAAGCACCAGGGAAAGTGAAACAGTATCTCCTCACATACACCCCAGCGGCAGGGGGTGAAACTCAAGAGGTCACGGTGGCAGGAAATACAGACAGAACTGTGCTGAGAGGATTAAACGAAGGGACCCAATATGCCTTATCAGTGACAGCCTTGTACGCATCTGGGGCTGGAGAGGCCCTGTTCGGGGAAGGAACAACACTTGAAGGTAATTACTGTCATGTTTTATAGAAATTCCTGAGCTTGTTGATGATTCATTGAGGAGGCTGAAAATGTTTTCAGAGAAAGAAATCTGGAAATGTGCTATCCGTTTTCTTAAAAGGAATTTGGATTGAAAAGTAGCTATGAAACGGCCTCTTATTCAGAGACATAGACCGTAAGCAACCGTAAAAAAATTACATTTGATCAGGAAGAAGTACAGTGGGAAGCTGAGTGCATCATAAGGCCGTAGAAATGTGTTCTTAATGCCGTGGGTTGGCTGAGTGGAGAAGAGGTGTGTGACTTTTGGGTGGGAAAGGACCCTGGGGAATACTTGTGGATGAAAAGGATGTGGGTTGCCCAAGGTAATGTGGCTGCTTCCATCACTCAGGAGCAGACACGAACTCTTTACTGATTCTGAGTTTCATTTCATTCACCAGGCATAAAAGCATTTGAGATATATGAGAATCCACGTTTCTGCTTTGTTTGTTTTCTAAATGAGCTCTAAAATTCAACTCTGTGTTAGACGCTTGATGTTCATGCAGTACTTAGAAAGACCACCAAGACTGGAGCTGGGTCCTTGGTTCTATAGAGTTAATTGTCAGAGGGCTTCATATTTCTTAGAATCTTTTTGAATATAATGGCAGCTTACATTTAACTCACCACAACAACAAAGTAAGTTGGGTAAGGGGGAGAAAATATAAATTTAGCCTAACCACAATAAGAATGTGATGTTAAAAAGGAGTATCAGTGGATGGTTATAATAATGAGTCAGTACCATAGTTGGGAGCCTAAATGGAAATCAGGTATTGGTTCCTTTTTGTTATCATCATCTTTTAGATGAGTATGAAAATAAGTATAGGAAGAAAATGAATCTGAAGGACTTTTGGGATGTGAAGTCACAGTGAACTTAGGCAAAATATCTGTCAAATTCAGTGGATCCAGAACTTGGAAGATTGTAGATGTTATAATTAACAGGGACAAGGCCCACAACAGACAGTTTTTTTTTAAAACGTCAAAACTTTGTTAATAGTTAAAAACAAAAACAAATTCTCTAATCAGTTCTATCTCAAATGGTGATCAAGTGTTTAATTCCAATAGTCCATGAAATCTACTTTTAAAAGAGGATTTAAATGAAAGATTAAACACCAGTGCATACAATACAGATTACTAGAAGAGTCCTGGTGTGACTACCTCGCCATGTGACCTTGACGTGGTTCCTTAACCCCTCTGAGCCTCAGTTTACTCATTTCTAAAGAGGGAATGATCATTTCTCTGCCTTCATCCCAGACTTATTGTGGAGATCAGATGGGAGATTTTAAGTGAAACTCTTTGGGAACTGTAAAATACTATATGTATACAAAAGTCATCCAGAGGAAATAATATTCACTTTACAATTGATACCTAAAAATATAGCTTTTGTAAGTATTTCAGAGATATGGATTAGCTATACTACAGTTTTGAAAATAATAGAAGTAGAAATGGAATTTCTACAGAGACATAATCCAAACAGAAAGCATGTGATCTTTGTATCTGGAGAAATGGCCAGAATTTCTGAAAAGTTTGCTTTTTTGTTTTGACCTTTTGAAGTTCTCTTTCTCATGTGCTTTTCATAGGCTTTAGCATAGATTGCTTACAGCTTTTTTTAAGGATAAAGTTTTGAGCTTTTGTTTTTTTACAGAATAATTGTAAGTTATTTATATTTGTAAAAATTTCTCATAAGGAATATCTTGGAAATGATTTAATAGTTTTACTTCTTACACCTTTTAACCTTCTGATATTCTTCCGCATTTTCCTACTTTAAAAAACTATATTCATACTCAGCCAAAATCTCTGAAGGCTAAAAATTAGGGTCTTTTTGTTAATAATATGTTAACAATCCTTAGAAAACAAAATATACATTTTAGTTTAGTTTAATAGCAAACATATTCTATTAGGCTGTGATTTTTCTAGGCCAAATGTATAGCTAAATTGTTTATAATTTTATAGTTTTGTACAAGTAGTATAGAAAATCTACCAACTTATATGCCTGTGTGAGTATCCCTCCCCCAACAAATATGATCAGAAATTACCTCTAAAGGAGATACATGGGTAGTAAAATAAATCTTTAAAATTACTGTTTTCCATTTCCTGATAAGGAGGGAAGCAAGATGATTAACTATAGTTAATTCATTATTGAATTATAGTAATTCATTTTTCCCATTTACACCAAAGCTCTTTACTGCAGTGAAGGATTACATAAAATGCTGCCAGCCTGATTTTATTAACATATTTATCCCATTGCATTATGTGTGGTAAACTTGACAAATATGTGAGAGCATAGTTGTGACTAAATTAAAATAGTAGAAGATTTTTGCCCCTGGTTATTCCATTTCATTTTATTGTATTAACGCAGCCAAACCCACATACCATATACAGGAATAGGATATGATGGTAAATGCAGGGAATGGAAAGGCAGAAACAGAGCCAGGCAACTGCTTTTGAGGGCTGCTGTTTTTCTAATCTGTTTTTCTCTTGGGAGAGAAGGTGGTAAGAGCAGACCTTGAAGGAATGTTTCTTCCATCCAGAGGCATGGTCCAGCCGGCAAGAGCATTCTGTAGGTTGAAATTTTATGGATTGTCTGAAGTGCATTCTAGTCAGTTCAAAACATATTTAAAAAAATATTTAGTATGGTCTACAACCATCCCTAACTTGAATTTGTTTCCTAGTTTGTTGAAATGTAGCCAAGGATCAGAAAATTCCCCTGTCCCTGGAAGAGAGATTTATTAGCATTGGCATTGGGGCAGGTCATGGTTTGCTCTAGTACTGTATGAAATAGAATCACAAAGGCAGTGTTTATTACTATTTCAGATCCAAGCTTCAGAGGAATCTGAGCACAAACTTTTGGGTTTGATTTACATTATTTTTCCCCCTCTGTTGTTGGTGTTAAAGTAGATTTAATGTAATTACTAAAGCACTGTGGTACATGTAAAAGTACTTTAGGTCTTGATGGAACTTTTAATTGTCACTCTTAGTATTTAGAGAAAGGAAAACGTGCTCTTAGAAACCCTGAAATGACTAATGGCCATTTTTAATTCAAAGAATGACCACAAATGAATGAAAATTTCAGTTTGGGAATAATACGATTCTTTTTGTTTTTGAGTGTTGTTTTTTTGGCTCTGGAAAAGATGACTTTACAAAATTTCCTTTGTTTCAGTTGCTATAGCAACCTGCCAACGTCCTAGACACGAAGAGCTTCCTGTACATCAAACCAAGCTAACTCAGCTGACATTTTGTTACAATGAGGTTTTTAGCACATCATAGGAATTCCTCTGCATGATGTTGAGTAGCGTGAGGCCTCTCCAAGACAGACTAAATAAGGTCTCTATGTTTCCCTAGATTCATTACTATCTCATAATTTGAAAATTTATACATTCTGAGTATAATAACTCTGAGGTTTCCTGGGAAGTTTAGCACAATTACCAAACAGCAATTCACATTTCCTTTCCTGCACGTTAATGGCTCATCAGAGAAACATCTAAATCATACTGGAGACATAACAGCTAAGGAAGAAATCTCAAATAGGCTTTGAGGTTGAAGGGTGACTCGTTAAGAGGTTTTTAAGAACTATGTATTGCTTAACGTACTTGTTAGCTTATCAATAGTGAACTTTGTCCTTTGGAATGGTGGATCTAATTCATTGGTTGTAAATCAAGTATGTTTCCACATAAACGTGAAAGCAGGTTTTCTGTATTCTGCTGTGGAAAGTTGGATGACTTTTGAACTGAGTTTTAACGGAAAAGACAAATTGATTTAGAAGAGGATTTACATTACATTTTCAATTTAATTTCTATTTTTGAAAGTGGTATGTGAAACTCAATGAAAGCTGACTGGAACAATTTATACAGTTTCATTTCATTATGATTAATTTTTCAGTTACCATCATTGGCTAATTTGTGTTATAATTATATTTAAATTGGATGATGATTTGCTTTTCAGAAAGCAAATGGAAAAGGGCTAAGGAAACGTAGGAAAGTTACTTAAATGAGGCATAGTTCTTTGGCTTCATATGTGGAAAAAAGCAGAAATCAACCCCTAGTGGATGTTCAGGTCATGAAAAATGCACCTGTCTAAATTACTTCCCACAGCGGTAGCTCAGAGTTGCACGTGAGCAGGCATGAGAAAAATGACTTATGAATATATCTAAATATGTTTTATAATCAGAGCAGAACTACTGAGTATCAAAGTCTCAAAAACTGATAAATTTTGTATGTTTAAACTTATGACAGGAAAGCATGTTATTTCTTATAAATATACTGGTACTATACTGGGGAGATAAGGTAGCTGGGAAAACTATCGAGAAGGAGAAAGATAAGTCCTCATTATAGAAGAGGACTTATTTAAAATGATTGCCAGAAATTCTATTACCAGCAATAAAAGTAATATTCAAAGCATGGGCATATTCCCTAGAACAGAAGAAAACAGGTACCATGAAATTAAATATTACTGAGCACACTATCACTTCTGTGAAACCCTCAACAAACTGAAACATCATAAAACAAATATTTGTTAAGTGTTGGGGCAGAGTGAAAGGAGGGACTCAAGGAGGTAGGAAGCCTGTGCTAGGGTGGAAGCGGATCCAGGTTCTGGGAAGCATATTGACAAAGGGGGGAAAGACTACTGGCATTGGTTCCTGTTCACTGGACCATCTCTATGGCTTCCCCTTTTAAGAAACAGTAATGTCTCCTGTAGAAAGGCTACACGCTGGTCTTCTGACATCTTTCCTCTTATTTCCTTTCCCTTTCCTTTTCCTTCCCAGATTTTCTATAAAGAGACTCCCAAACCCACTCTAACCAAAGCAAGTCAAATACTCTTCCTCTAGTTATTGATGTCTGAAGTTCCTTAGATTGAGGACAAAATGTGCAATTCAGTATTTTAAACTAAAGCAAATGCCTAGCTAGGTAACACTTCGACTGAACCTCATTCACAGCAAAATGTGACTAACTGTTGAATAAGAAGCATGTTTTGAGAGCCATTTCCTTTTGAAACAGGATGAAGGGGTGGAGAGAGTAGTGAACATCCCATGTGTGTTATGGAGGAGGAAGGATGTGATCAGATGATCCAATCTACTTCTCAGTTCTCTGAGGGTCAGCCATGAGAGAGAGAGAAAGAGAGGGAGAGAGAGGGAACACACACACACACACACACACACACACACACACACACACATGAGTGGGGGAGAGAGAGAGAGAGAGAGAGAGAGAGAGAGAGAGAGAGAGAGAGAGAGAGAGAGAGAAACACAGAATCTGAAGCAAGCTCCAGGCTCTGAGTTGTCAGCACAGAGCCTGACACGGGGCTTGAACCCACAGACTACAAGATCGTGATGTGGGCCAAAGAGGGATGCTTAACCAATTGAGCCACCCAGGTGCCCCATCCCTGTCTTTGTTTTGAAGGAGCCTTATTTCAGAGTGAAAGCAAGTGTGAGGGGTTCTTCCCACTCTGACCAAGCACATCTAACAAATAATGGCCTTAAAGAGGAGCAGAAGGAGAAAGAAATGAGAAAAGAATAAAGAATTGTAGGGGAATGAGAATAATAGAGATTTAAAGGATTTTTTTTAAGAAAGTATCAGTGCTTAGGCATATCTCCACATGTTCCAATTGAATTGACTTGGGCATGGCCCACTCTTTGGCACCCCAGGTGATTCTATGTATCTGATCAAGTCCAGTCCATTTATTTTTACCCAGGGCTCCAGGGGGTGACATAGCCTGCTGGTGGCCTGTGCAGCTGGTTGCACACCAGGTTTCAAGACCAGCTTAGCCACTTCACACCCTGCCAATTGTATCACAAGGTACAATTCAATTACTTCATTTGTTTTGTAATCCAATAATTGTCCAACCTAAGATTCCATTTAAATAATATTTTTAAAGGGTTATAGCTCTGATAAATTTTACTTGTCATAAGGACATCATATTCTCAAAATACTTGAGTTTAATGCAGCAGCTAGAATACCTAATTCTCCAGCTTTTTGAGAAAAAAAGTTTATCAATGTGTTTGACAAGAGCATAAGGTTAATATTTAAGAATATTCTTATTGGACGGCCTGACTGACACACAGGAAGCCTGCTGAAGCAGTTTATCTTGTCAATCTTGGCTTCTGGATTGAGGTGCCTTTCCTCCTTCTTTGGAGTTTATTTTCTTTGTTACTAATAAGGGATGTTGCAGTGCCAGTGTGTGCATATAATGCCTCTGGGTGTCACTGGCAGATATTATAATGTTTTGAGGATTGTTTTCTGTAACTGAGAATTTACACAGTGCTCCTTGGAATTAGAGTCATCATGCCATTAATTATAACTTAAGAATGTTTTTTAGTTAATGCTTCATTTGTATTTCAAAAAGTGCTCTTATAGACTCTTTTTTGGACATTGATAATCCTTGCAAAGGTCTTCACTGCAATTTAACTAGCATTTTGCTCCAGCTTTCCTGGTCCTGAGAGCGTTAAAACAGTTGATTAAAATCCATGGGAATGCTTGTCTAGTGAACTAGGCTCCTTTTGTTTGTAGCCCAGAATATTTTTGTGAATGTATGATTGCTTCAACCACAATTGTCTTCCTATTATTTTCTCACAAAGAAATCATTAGCTTGTGTTTGTGAGATTGATGGCTGTTGTCATGGAAATAGTGTCACAAACCCAGTGCTATATAAAGTAGGGAGGAAACAGGCTGAGAAACACAACCTTGGAGCAAACAAGATGCTGAAACTATTGTTTGTAAATTACTCTAGAGTTAATTTGGAAGATAATCCCCACATTCTATCTATTTATCTTATACATTTTTTTGGAATGTCATTAATGCAATTTTTGGCTCATTTAAGTTCAGTCATTTTCAAGTACAACTATTTTACAATGGCTGTGCCTAGCTGCAGTTTAGGGAATTCAGGGGAGGCACATATGAAAACAAAGTGTATTATCAAGCAAAGAAAATATGTGTTGCACATTGAAACTTAGAGACCAGTTGCTGGGATAGCAATGCTCAAAAAAAAAAAAAAATAAAAAGGAACAACCAAACCAAACCAGAAACAAACAGTTTGTTTATATTTCCCTAAGTAGAGAGAATATAAAGATAGGTGGCCATTTAAGTAGGAAATCTGTTAAAGAAGGCCTTCAAGTGAGTAGTAGCCTTCAAGTGTGCGGTGGAAAAAGTCAATGTGTTCTTGAAAATAAGTATTCTGGGTTTCAGTGAAATATGTAACTAATTTCCCTCCAGAGATGAGATGTCCTGTCAGCAGTTAAAGTTATTTATAATGGAGTTAGAATTTTCCATTTGTGCTTGGAGTCTGGTAAGATGCCCAGCTCCTGTTTTATTTATTTTTCCCTCTAAATTCTACACTATGATAGGTTTCTGTCTCTCCAGATTTCTTTCTTTCTTTTTTTGAATTTATTCTTATCATTACTTTTTGGGCTGAAATGTAGTTGTTTCATTATGCGTATCTTTAAGATACTCATTTTTACTCTTCAAGTAAAATAATAGTCTTCAAATTTCTTATAACAGCATTATATGTCATTTGCTTGAATATACAACAATTACTGGTGAAATGTATGTAGAGGCAGATAGTTTTATATTTAGGTCATGCTGTGGTATAAACCCTAGTAAAGGTAGCCAATATAAAGTGACCTGTATATTTATTTTACACTTAAATTATGGAAAGTGAGGGTTTTATTGGAAGACATCTGTGCCTCCTATTAAGTTGAGGTTTCCATATTTTTCCATTTGGGTTGTAGTTTTTTTTTGAATTGAAAGAGCCAAAATTTAGTAGTAGACATTTTCTATCAGCTAGAACAAGTGGTGTGTTTTATTTTGATGACTAATCGCTTTTAAGTTTTCCAGAGGTATTGGTGGTTTTCAGTTTCATTAGAGTTAAGCTATATTGGAAGGTTGCACTTGTACTTTTAAATGGCATGAACAAGTAGAGTTTTCATGAAAAAATGATTGCTGGAATTAATATTTGCAAGTGATATGAAATCATTGAAGTTATTTAAGTCATGCATTGAAAGGGAGCTTACTTAAGTTACATCAGAGAGAAAAAAATGGTAAAGAAGTAAAGAACTTCATCAACAATGGGCTATGTTGTAAAGTGGAATGAACTATGGTAAAATTTTGGGATTTAGATGCAATGTTCCCTTTGAAGGAAAAAGTTTTTAGGCACATACTCCTTCATATTTGGATGTCATCCTTGTCCTCAGGGGCTTTATGATCTGACTGGACATATGGGGACCAGGGTGATAGGTGGGAATCAGATAGGATTCTAAAGTTTTAGCTCATCAATCTGCTGCACTAACAGAAGAGGACAGATGGCTCAGGAGGAAGGAATGGGCAACCTTAGACTGAGTCTGAATTCAGCAAGTTAGGATGTGCACCAAGATAAAGGAATATTTAGTGGACATTGAAAAATGATTTCCCTTTCATTTCTATTCTAGAACGTGGTTCACCTAAGGATTTAGTTACTAAAGATATCACCGACACATCAATTGGGGCTTATTGGACATCTGCTCCAGGAATGGTTCGAGGTTACAGGGTTTCCTGGAAATCACTTTATGATGATATTGAGACTGGAGAGAAGAGTCTTCCCGGAGATGCAATTCATACTGTGATAGAAAATCTGCAGCCAGAGACCAAATACAAAGTTTCAGTATTTGCAGTTTACAGCAGTGGAGAAGGAGAACCTTTGAATGGAGAAGCCACGACTGAATGTAGGTAACATCATAAGGGGGTTTGTGCTTGTGTTGGTGCTATCAGCTATCAGCTCAAGTGACAGTTTAACCACTTGCCTTTATTTATTTCTTTTTATATGACAAATGGGGCCTGAAAAATTAGGACCTTTTAAAGAATGTGGTTTAGGGGTGCCTGGGTGGCTCAGTCAGTTAAGCATCCAACTTTTGTTCAGGTCATGATCTCACGGTTTGTGGGCTTGAGCCCCGCATTGGGCTCTGTGGTGATGGCTTGGAGCCCGGAGCCTGCTTCAGATTCTGTGTCTCCTTCTCTGCCTCTCCTCTGCTCATGCTCTGTCTCTCTCTATATAAAAAATAAATAATAAAAACAAAAACAAAAAAAGAATGTGGTTTAAATTCAGGTTCACTTAGTTCATTTAGTCTAAAAATTACATCAAATTTTGAAATATTGAATCTCCGCCAACTACCTATATTGGTCTCTCTCTGTCTTTTTTCCTGGTAGAGTGGTCAGCTAGATAGAGCAAGGGCTATGGAGACAAAGAGAAGGCAGGCACATCTATAGCTACATGACTTTGGGCAAATTACTTAATTTTCCTTGAGTTTCAGTTTCCTTATCTGTAGATTGCAGTCTCTTAGGGTTGTCTTGAGGACTAAATGAAATAACAGTGTGCAAAGCACTAAGCATAGTGCCTAGCCACTTAGAGTTGATTGATAAATGATAGTGGCTATTGAAGCTATGATTATAAGATACTGAAGACGAATCCTAGATTCCTAGAGTCTTTATTTTATTCCTTAGATTTGGTAAGGTTAAATCAAAAATCCACTCAAGTTTTTTGATGGCTTAATTTACCTTAATATCATTAATATTCTTTCTTATGAATACTTTTGAATGATTTTTCATCATTTATTATCAGCTGGTTGGTGAAAGATGTACCAGCATTCCATAATTCTCTTTCCTAAAAAGCCATTTTTTAGGAATAGAAATTTCTTTTTTTAAAAGTTTATATAAATATATAATTTTAAGAGAGAGAGAGAGAGAGAGAGAGCAAGTGCAGGAACGAGTGGGGGAGGGGCTGAGAGAGAGAGGGAGAGAGAGAATCTCAAGAAGGCTTCGCACTGTCAGCGCAGAGCCTGATGTGAGACTTGAGCCCAGCAACCATGAGATCATGACCTGGGCCAAAATCAGGAGTTGGACACTTAACCAACTGAGCCACTCAGGCACCTCTAAGCATAGGCATTTCTAAGAATTTGTAGGAGAAGATTTTATTCCTTTGGTTTTGAGAAGATTTTAGGAAAACGGGACATTCCTGAATTTCCTTTTAGTAGAAAGAATGGAAAAAGTGGGTGAATTTTTGGGTAAAGAAGGAGAGAGGGAAGTGCTATGAGCAATTTTAAATAAGCCCTATATCCTGATTTTAAATTGTCTCCAACTCTTTTGGTCAGGGTTGTCTGAAGAATTCACGTCTTTCTTTTTTCAATCACTGGAAAACTCAGGAGCGTGTGCCCAAGTTTAAATTTGTGTCAAAGTTAACCAGTTTAAAAAAAAACCTCTTCATTGGAAACTTCAATATGTGAAAAGGCACACTTCTCAATATTCACATGATTGGTTTCCATGGTAGTAAATGAAATCTTGCTTCTGAATATATTGGCTGATGCAGTTTAAGAATGTGGCAGAAATTCATCTATTTCTGGCAGAATTTTATTTGTTGTAAAGAGAAATCGTTTTATATACTAGGCCAGATATTACACATATAGCCAAATTTATTTGTAGGAGTGAAGATAGATACAATTCATGTGATTGAGCAGTTACAAAAGTATCTGTATTTAGAGGAGAACTTTTTCAAAAATTCTCCTCATTTGTCTTCCAAAAAGACCAAGTCTTCAAATATTTACTTGAAATTGAAAATCTCCACAAGGGATATGTTTTAGCCAAAAGCAAATATGTTAACAGAAATCCTAAATAAGGCTTCATCTCTAAGAAGCTGAGCTTCTAAGAAATTTTCAGTATTTTTTGGCTAATTGATTGATTTCAAGGTAAGTGAACAGAAAGGCCTCTTTTGAACTAGGAACAGACTAGTCAGGAATGAAACGTACAGTGTTTAGAGTTGCATTATTACACAAACTGCTCAAGCGTCTAAGCGAATGACAGAGGAGACAAGAAACTTTCTTTGTTCTACTTCTCTTTTGTCGTTGTATTTTGTTTTGCCCTCTTTGTGGAAAGTCATGCTGTTTAGGGAAACCGGAGTCAGACATGGTACTTGGGTGGTGGATGGCTGAGGTGTGGCTAACTGGGCAGAGTCACTAGGTCATGCTCTCAGAGTTTCTCATAAACTTCCAAGGGGACATTGTGGAAATGTCTTCGGGAGCGTTTTCACCTGAAACTCAGGAACATGGTGTGTAAACTGTGGACACGATGAAAGCCATGGATTGTGGCCCGAAAGCCAGCCACTGGGAGCCTCTGTTGGCCCTCGAGTTTATAGCAGCTGCTGTAGCAGAGGCACAGTGGGTGTCGGAAAGCATCTTGTGAGAGCTTCTAAAACCTGAAAAGCACTTACAAACGTGAGTGTTGCATCCTTTTATAGCATGTGGCATACCTATCAATAAAGTGAAAAATCTTGTTTTTACTCATGGGAAGCCAATGAGGCTTTTTTATTTCTTCCTCAATTTCAAAATTTTCCATGAAGACTAGGGTAATTATGTTGTACCTTATTTCACCTTGATTCTTTTATTTTAAAGAGTCAATTAAAAGGCAGGAACATCATTGTGATCCTTCAAGCATTTCAAAGTATGATATACAAAATTTGTTACTAACATAATTTAAATTTGGGACTGTTTTAAGGTTTGGAATTTCATATTTCGGGGAACATAGGCGTCTTACAAGACCAACACTTGTAAGAATTAACCGTTAATTTTTCTCAATTCTGAGTTGTGAGAAATTGGTCTGGAAATTTTGTGTAAGAGAGATACACCTTGTTCCACTGAATAAAAATTTAAGCGTAGAAATAAGAAGTCAGAAAACTTTAGCACAACCCTTTCTAGAAGTGTTAGACACACATCAACTTATTCAATATTTGTGACAATTGGCAAAAATAATAATCCAAATAGATTGTTATTCTATATACTATGCTTTCTCATACAGTTTTCAAAACCTTTTGTAAGGATTTTACATTTTTTTCTTTGAAAAATATAGTAAATAAAAATATCATATGTATATATAAATAAATAGTTCACTTACCTGGAGAATAGTAATAGAGAATTGAGGATTAATCTAAATAATGTTAATATTTATAGAAAATAATGGGCTTTGCTGAGAATGCTTAGTGTCTTTAAACCCTAAAATAAAAAATTGCAACCAGTTTACTCTTAGTTTAAAGTATACTTTTGCATCTCCCAGAAACATAATCCATAACCATATATTGAATTTCTTTTTTTAAATGTTTACTTATTTTTGAAAGAGAGACAGAGACAGAGTGTGAGCGGAGGAAGGGCAGAGAGAGAGAGACTCCAAAGAGAGAGACACAGCAATTGAATCAGATTGCAGACTCTGAGCTGTCAGCACAGAGCCTGACACAGGGCTTGAACCCAGGAAACCCGAGATCATGACCTGAGCTGAAGTCGGACGCTCAACCGACTGAGCCACCCACCCAGGCACCCCACCATAAATTGAATTTATTTATCTATTTTGACATTATGTGTCCTTTCTTTATAATGCCTCTTTTGCTTCTATAGCTGCTTTTAAGATTTTTTTTTGTCACTAATTTGAAGCAATCCACTTCTGATGTGCCTTGATGAGGTTTGTTTTCATGCTTTTTGTACTTGGGGCTAGTTGAGCTTCTTGGATCTGTCAGTTTATAGTTTTATAAAATTTGATAATATTTAGACCATTATTTTTTAAAAATACATTATTTATTATATCCCATTCTCTTTGGGTACATTATACATGTATTCATTTGTTTGAGGTTATCACACAGCTTACTATCATGCTGTTCAGCTTTTCAACCTGTTTTCCCCTTTTGTTTCATTTCAGATAGTTTCTATTACCATGTCAACAGGTTCATTAATTTCCTTTCCACAATTTCCAAATGTTTAATCTTAGACATTGTATTTTTCATCTCGAAGTTTGGTTTGAGTCTCTTTTATATGTTCTACGTCTTCACTTAACATGCCTAATATTTTTTTCTCCCATTATTAACATCTGGAATATAGTTATAATAGCTTGTTTTACTGTCCCTTTTGAATAATTATGTCATATGTGTCATTTCTGATGCTGTTTCTATTGATTGATTTTTCTTCTTATGGGTTGTCTTAGCTCCTTCTGCCATAACAAAATGCCACTAATTGGTGGCTTAAAAAACAGAAATTTATTTTCTCATATTTCTAGAGGCTAGACGTCCAAGATCAAAATTCTGGCAGAATTTGATTTCTATTGAGAACCTGGTTCCTGACTTACAGATGGCCATCTTCTCACTGTGTCCTCACATGACCTTTTCCCAGTCTCTGCATGGAGGTGGAGAGAGAGAGAGAGAGAGAGAGAGAGAGAGAGAGAGAGAGACCTCTGATGTCTCTTCTTCTTCTTATAAGGACTTTAGTCCCATCAGATTAGGACCCTAATCTTACTACTTTATTTAATCCTGATTATCTCTCCAAGGTCCCAACTCCAAATACCATCACATTAGAGGTTAAGGCTTTAATAAATGAATTTCAAAGAGACACAATCACTCAGTCTATAACACAAGTCATATTTTTCCTTCTTTCCGTACCTGGTAATTTTTATGAAATGCCAGACTTCATGAATTTTACTTTGTTAGGTGCCAGATATTTTTACATTCTTATAAATCTCTTTAAGCTTTGCTCTGGGATTCAGTTAAGTTATTTGGAAGTAGTTTAATCTTTCTCAAGCTCTCATTTAACTTCTGTTGCAAGTAGACCAGAGGATCCTTTAGTTTAGGGCTAATTTTGCACCATTAATGGGGCATTACTGGAGGACTGCATGAACTCTAGGACATAATTGTTCCTTCTGCTGCTTTCGTGTAGTTCTTTCCCTAGTTTTGGGTGGTTTCTTCATACATATGCACTGATTAGTCCTGGGCTGAAGACTCCAGGAGGACCTCTTGCAGATTTTTGGAGCTTTTCCCTCTGTTACACCATCTCGTCAGAACTCTGCCTGCAATTCTAGATGCCGTGGACTCCCCTGACTTACAAAACCATCTCCTCAATTAAGTGAGATCATCAGGCTCCATCTGGTTTCCCTTTTCTTGAACTGGGGCTGGAAATTCTCTCTAAGCAACAAGCCAGGACAATCATGAAGCTCACTCCCATTTGTTTTTATCTCTCAGGGATCACTGTCCTATATCACCTGATATCCAATGTTGAAAATTTCTGTTCAATCTAAATTTAGTTTATTTAGATTTTTTAGTTGTTACAAGTGGTCCTTGTCGAAAATTTCTCATAGGATCAAGAAGATTCTTTGCAATGTTTCCTTCAGTTTAGTGTCTTCGTACAGAAAATGCTTATGATCTTTGAATGCTAAGGTTATTGAACTGAGTGAAATGATCTTGCTTCTATACTCTAACTTTGTAAAAGAAAAGGGATGTGTGTTGGCTTTTTGTGGGTGTTTAGTGATCTGTTTCTGATACTTATATAGTTATTAATAATTGTGAAATATTAGTATAAGAATTTAATAAAAAACATTGATTATAGATTTATCAAATGCTTTTTACATATAGTGTTTCCTAAAAGACTCAATGTATACCAGTCTGTTTTTAGAACCCTGGAGATACTTTTATGTAAGAGTTTCCTATTCTTTTTGTGTTCATGTCAGTGACAGTCACAAGAATAGAATTAACTATAGTCAACTCTGGCTAATCATTTATGGACCATACCTTTTACTGAAAAGACCCAAATAATATTTCTGACCTTGCATTCACGAGTTTTAGTATTCTCCACAACATGATTGCTACAAGAATTCTTTACAGATGGAAATATAATAAAAATTCTAAAGCTCATCTCCGGAAATGGATGTTTTCTTGACTAAAGTCTCTAGAATGCAAAAGGAAATCCATGCAATATGAACTTCCATTTTTTAGTTATTAGCTAGATAAAGAGACACATCCTACCGTGATCTCGCTGAGATTAGGCTCACACGCCACCATGAATTTATGAGAGAGAACATTGCTGAGCAAGAGAATACTGGGCATATTTAAGAAACCACAGTTCTTTACACATAAATGGGAAAGAAGGCGTGTATTTTCTTTCAACCTGCTATACATTGTAATCTTCCCTTTATCTCACAGTATCCCCAGATTCAAAAACCTTGAAAGTGGATGAAGAAACAGAAAACACGATGAGAGTTACGTGGAAACCAGCACCTGGGAAAGTTACCAACTACCGCGTTGTGTATCGCCCTCGTGGGGGAGGGAGACAAATGGTTGCTAAAGTGCCGCCCACGGTCACATCGACAGTGTTAAAGCGGCTTCAGCCCCAGACCACATATGACATCACAGTTCTCCCAATGTACAAGACAGGGGAAGGGAAGCTCAGGCAAGGATCAGGAACAACAGGTACAAAGTAAAAACAATTTTTGGAGGGGGGGGCGTGAGTGTAATATATTAAAGGAAGGCTTTAATACATCTACTTTATTTGTTAGTGTCGAAAATCAATTCTATAGTAAATTAAATTATAATAATCAGATGAGATGCCTGATTAGCATATTATTCCTGGTAAAATGGTTCTACATATTAATGTTCTAATGCTAATATGACCTTATAAATGGTGAGAATTATTTATATGTCCATTTGGGTAGCACCTCATTATCAGGATTTGTATTGGATGTTATATCTAGTGCTATCATATTTTATAAATATACAGTTTGAAGTGTTGTGTTTGTGATTCCCATGTACATCACTTAGATATTTCTAATCCAAATTCTTATTGCAAGAGGTAATAAAAAACCGAAAACCTAGTCTTATGGATAATATTTTAAAATGTTTTTATCGTTACAGCTTCTCGATTTAAGTCACCCAGAAACCTCAAAACATCTGACCCAACCATGTCAAGTTTCCGAGTGACCTGGGAGCCTGCACCTGGGGAAGTAAAGGGTTATAAAGTCACTTTCCACCCTACAGGGGACGACAGACGACTGGGGGAGTTAGTGGTTGGACCATATGACAATACAGTTGTTTTGGAGGAACTTAGGTAAGAATGAACTATATTCAGTTTTTGTTAAAAGATTGAATAGTTTATGTAAAGTAGTAGACCTGATACAGGTAATCACTTATGTGTCTGATTGCCAGCAGAGTGTTTAAAATCAGCTGACATTTCTTTCAAATCTTATTCTTACAGAAGATGAGGTTAGGATTCAGAAGCTAGCAGAGTTTTTTTGTAACGTTTTAATGATTTTTGCTATTAAGTGATTAGGAATGGCATTTTTTCAATAACATCCCACTTTTTGAAAATTAACTTTCATATTTCATGATTCACCAAAAAGCAGCTTGTCCCTAACCAGGTCTGTGGAAATGTGGGGGTTCTTGTGCCTTCTGGAAAGGCCCAGGTGACTCACGCTGAGATGCCGAATCCGAATCCTCTTCCTGGGAGAGAGAAGCAGGACTTTGTGTGGGGTGCCAGCTGGCAGGATCAGGAAAGGGTGGGCTGATTAAAGGTCTCGCTTCAGGCTGTGCAGTGGAAGGAAGTCTGAGTTTGAACAGCACCCTACATTCATTACAGTAGGAAGAAAGGACTACTGTGGATTGCCTTTTGGAAAGTTTGTTTGTCTCAATCATTCATTCAAAGATATTGAAATCTATATACACACTCACTGTTTGCTTTTAGCGGATTAGAGAGAACAAAATTTATTGAGCCTGCTGTGTGCCAGGCATAGTGCTAGGTACTTTATGTCACCTTGTACGATACAACATTTAAATGATTTTCTTAAAGCCCATTGCTTAGAAGCAGTACCTTTTAACTTCCTATAAATGAACATTTGTAAATCAAGATAAATGTGTTTAACGAAGCAAAATATGCTACCACTTGAGCCAATTATCCATACAGACTATATATTTTAACATTTCAGGGCAGGTACCACCTATAAAGTAAATGTTTTTGGAATGTTTGATGGAGGAGAGAGTTCACCCCTTGTTGGACAAGAAATGACAACCCTTTCTGACACAACAGTCATGCCAATTTTATCCTCTGGTAAGAAATTGAGTTATATTTCCCTAGGAAAACTTAATATTATGATACTATTTCAAATTTGAACTGTTAGGTTAGTCACACAGTGAAAAGCAAATATAAACACTTTATACAAAAATATTTTAAAAATATGCACACTTAGAAATGTACCTTCAAACATCCAGCTAAGCCTACCTTTGACAATATTTTTTAACGCCTATCTTGTCTGCATTTGCACTGGTTGCATAGTATGGTATTATTTAAAGTTGAGTTTTTGAAATAGGTAGGTAATATACATTTTCTCTCTTTTTGATGACTAAAATGCAATGTTATTTTGTTAAAATGGTTGCAGAAATGCTTTATTTGGGCTGAGCGAGCAGAGCTGGGTTACATAAATAGGTGGACAGCCATGACTTGGTAAGCAACATGTAAACATAAGCTCTTTAGATGTTCCTCCTCCTGCCACAATTCTGGCTTTGATGTGCATGAAGCTAGCTTTGAACATTCTCAGAGGTGGAAGTAGTGAATAGAATTTACCTCTACATATTTTCCATCATTTGATAAAAAGGAGTAGAGCTGGGCAGAGGAAGGGCAGGCTTGCAAAGGGTTGGGTGTTTGGAGTGGTATTTAGAAGTCTTCAATCCTGATGGGATGTATATGCAAAGGATGCCTTTGTAATGTGACGAGCAGCATTTACTTTTCTTGGATGCTAGGATTTAAAAAATATGGACGTGGACAAAAGAAATGAAAGTGTCAAATCCTGCTGTTTTGTATGAATGTTCTGTTGTTTCTGTTATGATGATATTAACTGACTTATATTTTTATTTTGTAGCTTGTGCACTGAGGATATTGGGATTTTTCTCTCTTTCCAAAGCACCCTAGCTTTGTATCAGTGTTTGTGCTTATTGTCTCTAAAGCTCTCAATTTGTGTATTTGTTTGCATACTTTTCTAAATTGTCTTCCTTCTTTCTTGATTTTTTAAATGTGCAGACTTCACCATCTGTATTTACCTGATTGTTTTACATAGTATATGACAGTTAAGCAGCTAGGAATTCAATAATATCAGGTTTTAGAACAAGGTATCCTTATTTCAAAAAGTTCTAATTTTAAGAGTCATGTGTCTAGTCCTTCATAATATATATAACAATTACCCAGAAGCTTAATTATTTTAGAAGATATCTTCAGCTCACTCAAACCTGTCTTAGCTCACATATTTTATCAGTCCGTTTCATATTTATCTGTTAATGACCATTACATATTATAAAAAAGTGAGTCATGCAATCTTTAGATCACATTAAAATTTTATTAAAATTATCAATGCCTTATAGCTAGATAGCTGTACATTCTCATTCATTTATTCCAGCTCTTGGGTTTGTAAGCCCTTTCACATTTATAATGATGATTTAATTTAAGTCTCCAGCATCTTTGACTGTGGCCAAGAAATAGAGTCAAAGATGAAGGAAAGATTTGCCACTGGAATAATCATTGGAGGAACTGGTGATTCTTATGAATGTTATTTGAGGTTAAAAAATCACATGGACATAGTTTCGGAGTCTTGACCTCCAAATCACCAACCTAAGCTACAGAACTGAGGCAGTTAGGCAACACTGAGCACCCAGGGATGACAGAGGCATGGTTAGGAAGTCACTCTGCTAGGAATTTGCTCCTTACTCTGTCCTGTCTCATGATTGCCATGTCAGGAATGGAGTGTATCACCAGAGCGGAAGCAGACATCGTGTTGCTGGTGGATGGATCCTGGAGCATTGGCAGGGCAAATTTTAGAACCGTGAGGAGTTTCATTTCTCGTATTGTGGAAGTCTTTGAAATTGGTCCCAAAAGAGTACAAATTGGTAGGTCTGGCAATATTGAAGATCTTTAGATATTTTCATCATATTCTGTTATACCTGCTAATGCCAGTGATGTTATTTTAGCCCTTGCTCAGTACAGTGGGGATCCCAGAACAGAGTGGCAGTTAAATGCTCACAGAGACAAGAAGAGCTTGTTGCAAGCTGTGGCCAACTTACCATACAAAGGAGGCAACACTCTCACAGGTGAGTAAGGACAGCCTGGTGCACTTTTAGGTCTTGCTTTTGGTCAGAACTTGTGACTGAATAATGATGGGACTGATTCTCTTTTAAAAATCCCACTAGGCATGGCTTTGAATTTCATTCGTCAACAGAGCTTCAAGACCCAAGCTGGCATGAGGCCTCGAGCTCGAAAAATTGGTGTTCTCATCACCGATGGAAAATCACAAGATGATGTTGAGGCACCTTCGAAGAAACTCAAGGATGAAGGCGTGGAGCTGTTTGCTATTGGTAAGCATTAAAAGGCTAGCAGAGCCCCTGGGGTTATAAAAGCTGAGGATATTTTTATAGTTAAAAATATTTTTTGAAGTATAAACATATAAACATATTTTCCCTATCACATAATTTGTCAAAAAAGATATGCCAAGAAATCAACTCATTTTCTTTTCCCCTTATAATGAGATGGAACTACATGGCTTCTTGGAAGAAAGTAATGAGTCAAGAGGACAAATGTACTATTTGTAGGATTCAGGAAAATCCCTGTTTGGTTTTCTGTGGCACTATGTTTATTTTTGATATCCATTATTTTAATTTCCAGAGAAAACCCTCCAGAGACACTTTTTTGGTGGGAAATTGGTGCTAGAAGCAGTTAGAAGAAGCCAACTGAGAATAGCGTTTGGTTCATATTATATTTTATTTGTTTCTATTTTGTACTAGAGATAGTCATTTTATTATTGAGAAAAATCATATCTATGTTCTAGTTAACATTGAAAATATAAATGCTTTTAATTTGAATGTATCCTTTTTTTTTGCAAGGTATTAAAAATGCTGATGAAGATGAGTTAAAGATGATTGCAACAGATCCTGATGATACGCACGCATACAACGTGGCCGATTTTGAGTCACTCTCTAGGATTGTGGATGACCTCACCGTTAACTTGTGTAACAGTGTCAAAGGTCCAGGTAAGATTAACCTAACATTTCTCACTCACAGCACTGTTGATATTTGGGAGAGATAATTATTTTTTGGATGGGGGAAGGGGACTCTTTCGTGTATCATGAAAACGTTTAGCAGCATCCCTTGGCTCTACTACTGGGTGTCAGTAGCATTCCCTGAGTTGTGACAACTAAAAATATCTTTGAATGTTGTTGGGGAGAATAATGCCCTCAGTTGAGAATCATTCGTTTAGTCCATGAGTTTCTCTCAGTTTTGTTTCTGATGGCAGCGAATTGGAAATGACTTTTAGCTTATTTGAAGATAAACAAAAAATATGGAAGAAATGGTTCATATGCTTTGGGTATTGAGGATACATTTATTTGACGTTTTTTTTTTCTTGAGTTTCTCTCTCCAAACATTTGCAGATTTTCTTTTTGGATTTTGAACAACAGGCTGACCTTTTCCCTGGAGAAACAGACCAGCCAGGAAGCCAGATTTTTTGGCTTCTGGCTTTGGATTAGCTGAGAGAGTTGTAGTTTTATTTAGTTGGAGAGACCTTTGAGTGGGGATGAAAACATCTTTTATCTGTTTTCCTTTATTTATTTTTTTATCAACTGTGTAATAGTTGCATTCATTCTAGTTTCCCAGACTGTAAAATTGCTTGATAATTTTGTAGGCTTGATTATGACCCAACCATAGTAAAGGTTAGAGTGCTAGGAATGGAAATGCTTCCCTCAGCTTTACAAAAAAGTCGGAAGAGTGTGTAAGAGAATGATTGCCATGCTAAGGACGTTATTGGATTAATTCTCCTTAAATTATTATTTGTGACATCTAATTGTCACAGTGAACTTAATATCTCTATTTTCATTGATGTTAAGTCTAGATATTGGTCTGTAGTCATTCTCTTGTTCCTTGGTCATTTCACTTTCCTTAACCAGAGAGAGCACAATCGCAGGCAGTAGGATATTCCCAAATTTTTAGAGTTGGTGGTTTTTTTTTTTCTCTCTCTCGAGTAAGAAAGTGGTTAGCTTCTCTTACCACTGAACTAGGTTCTATAGGAGAACCAAACATAAATGAGAAACCAATTCTGTCCACATGCAGTATAACCTATTGTTAAGGAGATTAAGACATGAATATGAATAATCAAAAGATAATGAAGGTGGTGAACTTGGGTGGTCCAACAGTGATAGAGACAATGGAATTGTCAGGACCCAAATCTTTATTCATTAATTGTATGTGTAAGGTTAGGGAAAGGAGGAAGTACTCAAAGATGATTCAGAGGTTTTTGAGTCTAGGTGATTGGTAAATGGGTGGCACCACCAGGAAGAGTGGGATCAGGTTTTAATGAAAGAAATGATCTCAGGCTTGAATCTTCAGGTACTAAAGAATCCTTTGCCCACCCATTCAGGGAGGTCTTATGAGCAACGGGACTCTAGACTGATTTACTGTATAAAGTATATCAGGATGTGTGTACAAGTTTGAAATATGGGGAGTCATGCTGTTTTGACCTAATTTTAGATTTCATCACCTTGCTATAATAATGATAAAAGCAGTTGCACTTTATTTCCATGTGTAGGTGACTTGGAAGCACCTTCTAACCTAGTTATTTCTGAGAGAACCCATCGTTCTCTTAGAGTGAGCTGGACACCTCCTGCTGACAGTGTGGATAGGTATAAGGTGGAATACTATCCAGTTTCTGGAGGGAAACGTCAAGAAGTGAGTAAACAACACCTGCAACCCACTCCTTCCTGATTTTGAGGTTGAGTCCTTCATATTAGGGCTCAAAAAAATGTCAAGTGTGGAGCAAGAATGATGTAGAGAGGGGCAGAACTAAAGCAACAGTGGTGCTTTCTATTCCTTAATCAAAGGATGCTCGATTTATTTGTAAATTTATAGTAGAATCCTTGAGGTGGAAGGACACACTAAAGATGATCTAGTTTTACCTACTTATTTTACAAATAAGGAAACAACAGCTGGGAAAATAAATTATATGAATTTTCTAAGATTTTATTGTAATCTGGTAATTTCCAAAAGCAAAAGACAATAGCCTCATTGAAATATAATTTCTAAGCTCATTGCAGTGAACTACTTTGTAATGGTTGTAGAAAAGAGGGAAGTGATTACAGAATAAGTTGCTATTGTTTTTTAAATTTTTCCCTTAGTTTTATGTGAGCCGACTGGAAAGTAGCACAGTACTGAAAGATCTGAAGCCTGAAACAGAGTATGTTGTTAATGTGTACTCTGTGGTGGAAGATGAATACAGTGAGCCTCTGAAGGGCACAGAAAAAACTCGTAAGTCAGATTAAAAAACTTCTCATTGTTTTGTTTTTTAAGATACACAGGTGGCAGTTCATATGGAATTTTTTGTCAGCCTTCCAAATCATTCCATTGTTAAATATCATTCAACAAGTACTTACAAAGTGTGTTCTTTGTACAGGTGCTCAGTAAATACTCATCTGCTCTTACTGGCTATTCTTGCCATCATGGGACCCCGCTGGTAGAATAGGTAGTCATGGCCATAGATAACAGAGAGGGCTCAATTACTTTTCATATAGTTATCCACTTAAGAAAGATGTCATGTGGGGTATGGGACAAAGATTAGGAAGAGGAGCTGTGCAGAGATGACCTACTTCAGTTTTGCAGATAGCCAGATCTTCCTGCTGTCAATGAGATCACCCATATTTTTATGGTCTTTTTATTCTGGCCTTTATTAGAGAAGTCCTAATGACTTTGACTTTGAGTAGAGCTTTTGGCAGAGTTGTTCCTTGCTCCTACTCCTGGTAAGGTTTCTGAGACCATATGAAAGAACTCTTTCCTTTTCCCATCTTCTTGGCTGGACTCCAGGGGAACGGAGGCCATCAATAAGACAAAGGAGTGGGCATCACTCTTTCCAAGGCAAGAATTGACTCTACTTACTGTTCAGTTCCTTAAGTCTATATCTCTTCTCTCTTTATTATATAAGGTTTAGATGTACAACATTGTAAGCTGACATCTGTATACACTACAAAGTGATCACCCTCAGAAGTCTATTACCATCCATCACTCTACGCTTGGTCCTCTACGCCTTTCACCCACCCTCCAACCCTGTTCCTCTCTGGTAACCACCAGTCTGTTCTCTCTATCTATGGATTTGGTTTTGTTTGTTTGTTTGGGTTTTGTTTGTTTTTAGACTCCACATATGAGTGAAGTCATATGGTATTTCTCTTTCTCTTAGCTTATTTCTTTTAGCATAATACTCTCAAGGCCCATTCTTGTTGTCACAAATGGTAGGATTTCATTTTTTTTATACCTGAGTAGTATTCTATTTTGTGTATGTGTGTGTGTGTATACATTTCATTATGTATCACTTCTTCTTTATCCATTTATTCACCAATGCACACATAGGTTGTTTCTATATCTTGGCAGTAATAAATAATGCTGCAGTGAACATAGAGTTGCATATATCTTTTGAATTAGTGGCTTTGTATTCTGTGAATAAATAGCCAGTAGTGGAATAGCTGAACCTTATGGTATCTATTCTTAATATTTTTGCAGAATCTCCATACTCTTCTGCATAGTGGCTGCACCAATTTGCAATCCCACCAATAGTGTATGCGGGTTGTCTTTTCTCCACATCCTTGCCAGCACTTGTTATTTCTTATCTTTTTGATAATAACATTCTAACATGTTTGAGATGATATCTCATTGTAGTTTTGAATTGCATTTCCCTAGTAACTAGTATGTTGAACATCTTTGCATGTGCCTTTTAGCCATTTGTATGTCTTCTTTGGAAAAACGTCTATTCATATCCTCTGCCCATTTTTTAATTGAATTCTTTGTTTTGTTGTTCTTGTTGTTGCATTGTATGAGTTCTTTATACATTTTGGATATTAACTCCTTATTGGGGTTTTGATTTGCAAAAACATTCTTCTATCCACTGGATTGCTTTTTGTTTTGATGACGGTTTCCTTTGCTGAGCAGAAGCCTTTTAGTTTAATGTGGTCTCATTTGTCTATTTTTATTTTTGTTTTCCTTGCCTTTGGAATCCGAGCCACAAAAACATCAAGATGGGGCGTCTGTGTGGCCCAGTTGGTTAAGCATCTGACTTCAGCTCAGGTCATGATCTCACAGTTCATGAGTTTGCACCCTACACTGTGCTCTGTGGGCCACCTCAGAGCCTGGAGCCTACTTCACATTCTGTGTCTCCCTCTCTCTGTCCCTCCCCTGTTTGCACTCTGTCTTCTCTCTCTCTAAAAAATAAACATTAAAAAAAATAAAATAAAGAAAAAGCATCACCAAGACTAATGTCAAGAAGCTTACCATCTATGTTTTGATTCTAGGAATTTTATGGTTTCAAGTTTTATATTCAAGTCTTTAAACCATTTTGAGTTAATTTTTGTACATGGTATAAGATCATGGTCTAAGTTTCATTCTTTTGCTTGTGACTGACCAGTTTCCCAGAACCCTTTATTGAAGATACTGTTTTTATTCCATTCTACATACAATGGTTTCTCTGTCGTAAATTAATTGTACATATATATGTAGGTTAATTTCTGGACTCTCAATTCTGTTCTGTTGATATGTGTGTTTGCTTTTGCCTGTGCCATACTGTTTTGATTTCTTTAGCTTTGTGATATAGTTTGAAATCAGAGACTGTAATATTTTCAACTTTGTTCTTCTTTCCCCGTGATTGCTTTGGCTATCCTGAAGGATCTTTTGTGTTTTCACACAAATTTTAGAATTATTTGTTCTAGTTTTGTGAAATATACCATGGCAATTTTGACAGGGATTGCATTGAATCTGTAGATTTTTATGGATAGTATGGACATTTTAATAGTATAAATTCTTCCAATCTATGAGCACAGTGTATCTTTTCATGTATTTGCATATCTTCATTATTTTTATTAGCTTTTATTAGTTTTCAGTGAATAGGTCTTTCACCTCCTTGGTTCAATTTATTTCTAGATATTTTATTCTTTTTGATGCAATTATAAATGAGGTTATTTTCTTAATTTATCTTTTTGATAGTTTGTTATTAGTGTATGGAAATATCATACACATCTGTATATTGATTTTATATCCTGCGATTTTACTGAATTCATTTATTAAGTCTAACAGTTTTTGGTGGAGTCTTCAGGGTTTTCCATATATAGTATCATGTCATTTGCAAATAGTGTCAGTTTTACTCTTTCCTTTCTGATTTGAATACCTACCCCTTGCCCCATGTCTAGTTAAAATGTTTAGGACTTCCAATACTATGTTGAATTAGTGGTGAGAGTGGGCATCCTTGTCTTGTTCTTGAACTTGGGGGTAAAGCTTTCAGCTTTCTCCCACTGCAAGTGATGTTAGCTGTGGGTTTATCATGTTTGTGGGTTTATTATATTGAGGTTCATTTCCTCTATTGCCACTTTGTTGAGAGTTTTTAAAATCATAAATGGATGCTTTTTCTGCATCTGTTGAGATGATCGTATGTTTTTAATCCTTCATTTTATTATTGTAGTGTATCACATTGATTGGTTTGTGAATTTGAACCATTCTTCATCCCTGGAATAAACCCCACTTGATCATAATGCATAATGTTTTTAATGTATTGTTGAATTTGGTTTGCTAATATGTTGGAGATTTTTACATCTATGTTTGTCAAGGATATTGACCCATAATTTTCATTTTTTTTTATTGTGGCATCCTTGTCTGATTTTAATGTCAAGGTTATGTTGGCCTTGTAAAATGTATTTGGAAGCATTCCCTCCTCTTTAATTCTTGGAAGAGTTTGACAAGGTTAGGTATTAAATCTCCTTGACTGCTTGGAATATTTCACCAGTGAAGCTGTTTGGTCTTGAACTTTTGTTTGCTGTGAGGTTTTTGATTTCTCATTCAATCTTCTTGCTAGTAATCATTCTACTCAGGTTTTCTATTTCTTCCTGATTCAGTCTTGGGAGATTGTATATTTCTAAGAATTTATCTTTTTTCTTCTAGGGTGTCTAGTTTGTTGGCATATTGTTTACAGTAGGGCCTTTTAAAAAAAAGTTTGTTTATTTATTTATTTATTTATTTATTTAGAGATAATAAGTGGGGGAGGAGCTGAAAGAGAGAGAGGGAGGGAGGGAGGGAGGGAGAGAGAGAGAGAATCCCAAAAGGCTTCATGCTGAGTACAGAGCTATTTGTGGGGTTTGATCTCACAACTGGGAGATCATGACCTGAGCTGAAATCAAGGGTCAGATCCTTAACTGAATGAGCCACCCAGGCACTCCTATAATAGTATCTTATGATCTTTTTTTTTTTCCCCACTGTGGTATCAGTTTTAACTTTTCTTTCATTTTTGATTTTTTTTGAGTTCTTTTTTCCCCTTATTTTAATTAAAGGTGTTTTGATTTTGTTTATCTTTTCAAAGAACCAACTCTTAGTTTCATTGATCTTTTCTATTTCCTTAGTCTCTATTTATTATTGTTTTCTGCCTCTGATGTTTATTATTTCCTTTCTTTTGCTAACTTTGGGTTTCTTTTTTTTTTCTAGTTTCTTTAGGTGTAAAGTTAGATTGTTTATTTGAGATTTTTCTTGTTTCTTGAGCCAAACCTATATTGCTATGAACTTCCCTCTGAGAATTGCTTTTGCTGAATCTCATAGATTTTGGTATGCTATTTTTCTTTTATTTTTTTCTCTAAGTATTTTCTGATATCTCCTTTGATTTCTTTTGATGACCCCATGGTTGTTCAGTTGCACGTTATTTGTTTTCATGATTTTGTAGGTTTTCCAGTTTTGTCATTGTACTCCACCTCTAGTTTCTTACCATTTTTGTCAGAGAAGATGCTTGATATGATTTTAATATTTGTGATCTATCTTGGAGAATGTTCCATATGCCCTTGAGAAGTATGTGCATTCTACTGCTTTTGGATAGAATGTTCTGTATTTATTTATTATTAATGTGTCACTTAAGCCCAATATTGCCTGATTGATATTATGTCTCATGATCTATTCATTGCTAAAACTAGGGTGTTAAAGTCTCCTACTATTATTGTTTACTTTCAATTTTTTCCTTCAGGTTTTTAAATATTTGTTTTATATATTTTGGTGCTCTTGTGTTGGGTGTTTATAAATAAACTTTTATTTTTAAATGTTATATCTTTTGGCTGAATTGATCTTTTTATCATTATGTGGTGCCCCTCTTTGTCTTTTAGTACAGTATTTGTTTTAAAGTCTATTTCGTCTGATATTAGTATAGCTACATCAGCTTTCTTTTCATTTCCATTAGCATAGAATATTTTTTCACATTCCTTCACATTCAGTCTGTGTGTGTCCTTACTTCTTTTTTTTTTTTTTTTCAAGTTTGTGGGT
>NC_043706.1:64986071-64994796 GCF_006229205.1 Suricata suricatta | reverse complement strand
CTTGAGGTCCATGCAAAAAAGTAGCTACCTTTTATGTAGGAAATGGATGATTAAGTCTTTGGTGCTGTAAAAGCAACTTCATTTAAACATAACCACCCCCACCACCAAAAAAAGAGGAGGAAAAAAAAAGTAACGAAAATAATAAGGGAAAAACCCAAGACTGTGTGTGCCCTTACTTCTGAAGTGAGTCTTTTGTAGGCAGCATATAGATAGTCCTTTTTTTTTTTTTAAATCTATTTAACCACTCTGTCTTTTGATTGGTAAGTTTAGTCCATTTATATTTGAAGAAATTATCAATAGGGAAGTACTTATTTCCATTTTGTTGTTTTCTGGTTGTTTTTGAAGTTTTTGTTTGTCCTTTTTCTTCTCTTTTTCTCTTCTCTTGTGGATTTTTGGCTTTCTTTAGTGTCATACTTAGATTCCTTTATTATTTTCTTTTATATACTTAGTATTAGTTTTTCTTTGTGGTTACTGAGAGGTTCATGTGTAGCATCCTATGCATATGATAGTCTCTTTTAAGTTGATAGCAACCTAACTTTGAACACATTCCAAAGTTTTACATTTTTATCCCATATGTTTTATATTTTTTAATAAATGACATTTTATGTAAGAAGATTTTTTTAATATTTATTTTTGAGAGGGACAGAGAGAGAGTGGGAGTGGAGGAGGGGTACAGAGAGAGACAGAGGGACAGAGGTTCCCATGTGGGCTTTGTGCTGACAGCAGAAAGTTGGATGCGGGGCTCAAATTCACAAACCATGAAATTATGACCTGAACCAAAGTCAATTGCTGAACACCCTAGTGCCCCACATGTCTTATATTTTTGATGATACATTTTACATTTTATTTTACGCATCCTTTAGCTAATTATTATAATTTTTGTTAACTTCTTTTGTTTTTTGACTTTCATACTTGCCTTATTGGTGATTGATCTATTTCCTTTACCATATATTTACCTTTTCCAGTGAGATTATTACTTTCATATATATTCTTATTAATTACTATCTTTTCTTTTCAGTGTATAGAAATTCTTTTAACATTCCTTGTAAAGTCAGTTTGGTGATGATGAACTCCTTTAGCTTTTGCTTATCCAGAAAACTCTTAATCTCTCCTTTAATTCTGAGTGATATCCTGTTAGGTAGAGAATTCTTGGTTGGAAATTTGATCCTTTCAGCACTTTGAATATATCATGACCCATCATTCCAGCCTGTAAAATCCTGCTGAAAACTCTCTGATAGCCTTATGGAGTTTCCCTTGTATGGAATAAATTGTTTTTCTCTAGCTAAGATTCTTTCCTTATTCTTAAATTGTTTTTCTCTAGCTAAGATTCTTTCCTTATTCTTAACTCTTACCATTTTAATTATGTATCTGGGTGTGGCTGTCTTTTGGTTCATCTTATTTGGAACTCTCTGAGATTCCTGAACCCAAATGTCTGTTTTCTTCCCCAGATTAGGGAAGTTTTCAGCCACTCTTTCTTTGAATAGTTTGAAGGACTTTTTGGTCCTTTCTCCCTCCTCCTCCTCCTCCTCCTTCTTCTTCTTCTTCTTCTTCTTCTTCTTCTTCTTCTTCTTCTTCTTCTTCTTCTTCTTCTTCTTCTTCTTCTTCTTCTTCTCCTCATTCTTCTCCTCATTCTTCTTCTTCTTCTTTCTCTATAATGTAAATGTTATGCCATTTGATGTTGTCCTAAAAGTCCCTTTAGGTATCTTTACTTTTAAAATTCTTTCTCATTTTGCTGCTCTGTATGGTTGAGACCCATTGTTTTGTCTTCCAGCCCACTGATCTGGGCTTGTACTTCATCCATTCTGCTGTAGAACCCTCCAGTATATTTTTCATTTCAGTTATAACTTCTGTTTGGTACCTTCTTCTAGTTTCTATCTCTTTGTTGAAGTTCTCACTGTGTTTACCCATTTTTCTGAATTCAGTGAGCATCTTTATGAGCATTACTTTGAACTCTTTATCAAATAGGTTGCTATCTTTATTTCATGAAAATCTTTTTCTGTAGATTTATCCTGTTCGTTGGTTTGGAATATATTCCTTTGTCTCCTCATTTTTCCTAACTCTCTGTTTGTGTTTATATATCAGGCAAAACTGCTACCTCTCCCAGCCTTGAAGGAGTGATCTTATGTAGGAAGAGATGGTCTCTGGGGTCCAGAGTGCAGTCTCCTTTGGCCTCCAGAGCCAGGCACCCAAAGGGCACCCCTTATGTGGATAGTATGCACCCGCTGGCTGTAGTGGGGACACAGCTGTGGTGCAAGGTAGGTGGGGTATTGGGCACTTACCCAGCTTGGTTGCGTTGTGACTGCTGCTGGGGTGAGTGGGGCATGTAGCATGCCCACTGGTGCTAGCAAGCAAGAGGAAGGGCACCAAAACTGGTGCTTCCAGCTCTGTCATGAGCAAGTTAGAATGAGATTGCAAAAATGACATCTGCCAGTGCTTCTGCCCTTAGAGAAAGTCACTGTAGTTCCTGCCTCTCTGACAGCAGCTTTAAGATTAATAAGCAGTTGTCCCTCACTAATGATCCAGGCACTTTCCAAACTGTTGCTTTTAGGCTGGATCTCAGAGCAAGTGTGTCTGTGTGTGTCTGTTAAGAGCAGATTCTCTGTTCCCTACAATACTATGGTTTCCCTGGACTTCATTTCGGTTGATTTTCAAAATGAGGCATTTTGGATGCTTGTCTTTCAAGGGCTGGACTCAAAGGTCAGGATTCTAATGTGAAGTGCATTCCTTTCACCTCTTGTGAGAAAGTTCCATATTTTGGGGATTACTTCCCAACTGTAGGTCACTGTGCTTGGGGTGGGGTCCCAGGCAAGGCAGAGTCTCCACCTCCCCCACCTGCCCTGATATGGCTCTTTTATCTTTGCTATGGAGGCACTGTTCCTCTAGTTTTCAGGTCCTCCTGTTTCAGAGGAAATTACTTCATCTGTTGCTATACATTTTTTGCATCCATGGGAGGAGGTGATTTCAGTCTTCTTTTGCTACCATCTTGAACCAGTCCTCCATCTCTTCTCTTACCGCCCTTCATGTTAGACCATAGGAAGTGGGAAATAATGTGTTTCATAATGGGCAAGATTAATCTGATAATTTCTTAGAACTTTAAACTCAATCTTTGGACAATATATAGAAAGCCCTATGGGTATCAAATGAAGAGGAAACTGTAGATCTTTTACTGTGCCTCATGGGCCTGGCTTCCAAAAGCCCATGAATTCCCTAAGTTCCAGTTCTTAATGTATGGCACTCTCAACTAAAGTTTTTTTTTTTTTAATGAATGATGAAATAAAATACTGTGCTGGTTACTTACATATGAAATGCTATGATTGAAGACTGAAAAGAGACAACTTAAGATATTCCAGAAAAAGAGATTGACATTTCAGGAAGTTGCTCTCTATTTTCACTTCCATATGGACTCATTGGAATGCCAGTTGAAATTTACACTTTCTTCCTTTATGAAATAGTTGTAACTTGCGATCCTGAATATGAGGTGGCAATGAACAATGAGATTGGGTTTTTCAGGAGAGAGGAAAGAATTATTTTGACTCTCACTGACTTCTTGAAGCAGCCCATTCTCTATTTAGCATATATAAATATCAATTGTTAAGTAGGAGACAACAATTAAAAATGAGTAGAATAACAGGAGTTAGACTGATGTCTGCCTTTACATTCCAACAGTACCAGTCCCTGTGGTCAGCATGAATATTTATGATATTAGCCCTACCACCATGCACGTGCAATGGCAGCCAGTGGGAGGGGCTACTGGCTACACCGTGACATATGAACCCACCAATGCCACAGAACCAGCAAAACCAAAAGAGGTGGGAGACATTTGTTTCTTTATCATTGGGTCTTCCTGGGACTTTATCGTTTTAGAGTCTGCATTAAACTGCAGTTACTTACAAACTCATTTATAACTACATGCAAAACAGAAAACAAGAAAATTAGATTTGTTACCTTTGACACATTTTAAAAAACATTGTCATGAAAAAGAAAGTTCAGTTCAGAGAAATGAAAAGTAAAGGTTGTGTTTTATAATCTAGTGGTTACAAAAAGGATGTAATTGGCTAACCCCAGTAAATGGAAATGTTTGATTTTAATGTCTTATTTCCCTTTGGCATGTCCCTATGCAGATGCGTGTGGGGCCAACAGTGAACGACGTGCAGCTGACTGGTCTTTTCCCCAACACCGAGTATGCGGTCACAGTGCAGGCTGCCTTGCACGACCTCACTAGTGAACCTGTCACTGCTCGGGAAGTCACCTGTAAGACATTACTGGTTTTCCTTTTTTATTACTGTAAACATAATGTTCATTAGGATTTTTCTTCCTCCCAATGATGCTATCAATGATTTGATAATTTGTGCATAAAGTATAGGGCTATTCTTTATGGCAATCAAAATTGAGAATGAAAGTTAATTCTAGACTTATGGCAGCATCTTAAATTGATTATAAGATGTACTTTTTTTTCACATTTAACATAGTTCATTCTGAGGATGTTACTTACAATCAGTGGTGGGTGTCTTCCAAGTACTTTTGGCCAAGTGTCAATCGGGCATAGAATATAAAACAATGGGGCATCTTGAAGATGATTCTGTTGTAGATCTGTGAAACGTGGTATATAGCACTGGTGAGAAGGAAATGTTGGGTGAGTGTAATTTTGGAGGAAGATACTAGACTTAAGATTAAGATGTTCCAAGTTCTTGCTGAAATAGAAACTTTATGGCAGATGTTGATAAGTCTGTTTCAGTTAAGTGAGTTAATCAGCTTACTCGAGCCAAAAACGTATTGATTGGTCATCTGCTGCACTTCAGTCACTTGGCTGGGTATTGGGCACCCACCAGTAGGTAACACAAGGCAGTGGAAAGCATGGGGACTCCTTTGTGTTTGCGCTTTTCTGGTGTGTGTTGATCAGTCCCTTTTGTGTTTGTGGTTTGTTTCATTGGCATTCAGGTGTGTTTTCTTGAAAAGCGACAATGATTGCACTTAGGACGCTTGCTTTTCCTGGCTAGAACTTTTGTTTCATACTTTTTGAGGTGGTCATGCTGGAATAGATGACTAGGTTTAAATTTGAATCTCAGCCCACATTTCTAAGGAAATTAAGAAGTCAGAAGGAAACTTCAAGGGGGGAGGGAAACTGATAAAGAAGTGTCATAAGGCAGAAAAGAGAAATAGCTCTTGAAGGATGGGGCAGTATAAATTCATTGACAACTAATAATCAGTTTTTACATATTACACCCTCTCCAGAGCTGGTGGTTTTGTGGCAATGAGGTAGTGGCATATGGAAAGAATGGGAAGCCAGGTAGGGATGGAGATATGTGTTCTCAGAGTGCCTGGAGAGAAGACCCAAGAGTCATAATGGGATGAAAGGCAAGTCTGGTTGTGGATTTCATATGGAACTGGACTACAGCAGTGGAGGAAGGGAGAAAAAAAAGGTGCAGAAACATGGAGGAGGTGGAGGGTGACATTCAGGAGGAGGCATGTACAGAATCAAAATGAGAGACAAAGGAAATTGGTCAATGGGCAGCTAGAAAGTGAGATCTGTCTAATATGACACAAAAACATTTCTTTGTTGGTTATCCTCAGTCCTGTTCTTTTTAAGGTAAGGCTTTGTTTGACTCTGCAAAAAGTTTGTCATTTGGATTTTCTTGTAACCATTTAGGCTTCTGTGGATTTTCTTACCAGCTTACCGGGTACTTAATTTTGGCCATCTTCATTCTTTATTCTCATAACCATTTGTTTTTCTATCATTTTCAATTCTTAAGGGACCATAACTCTTTTGATTTTGTTTTCTATCTAACGGACTTAAATATCTGATAAAGAAACACATGCTGCACATTTATGGTGAATTTATGATTTATTATAGCTGAACAGCAAGTAAGAACTTATTAAAATAGAGTGGAAGGAAGTCTGCATATAAAGGAGAAATTAGAATTATAATAAAATTTTTAATTTATCATATTTTTAAAGATCTTTCCTTAGAAAAATTGAGCTCTATCTGGTAGAATCATAGTACGTTTATCGGCATAGCTATTTTTTAAAGTTATTTTGCTGCACACTGTTAAGTTTTCTCCAAACATCTCCTTAAAAGCTTGTGTGAATGCACTAGAGCTCTGTGGTTGAGAGATACATAAAGACCTCTTTTCTCATGCATCTCCAGTGCCTTTACCCAGACCTCGAGATCTGAGACTCAGAGACGTGACTCACAGCACCATGAATGTCTTATGGGAACCCGTGCCTGGAAAAGTGCGTAAATACATTGTTCGCTACAAGACACCAGAAGAGGATGTCAAAGAGGTTAGTTGAAGATTGGAATGGATTTGGAAATATTTGTTTTCTGCAGGTTTAAAAAAAGAGCCCAAATAAATGTAGAGGATAGTGTATTTTGAATACTTGTCACTTTTATTAATATAGTATTGAAAAATTATTATATTAATAAAGCATTTTTGAATACTGATAATATATTGGACTATGTTGCATCTAGTTTGGAAGTGTTTTGTTGTGTGATATTAATCTCAAAATCATCATTTCTTAATGGATAGAGTCATAGAATGTACATGGTACTTCATTCTTATTCAGATGCCTTTTATGGAGTGCTGCATTCTAGAAATTACTAAAAAATATCATAATAATGTTTCTAAAAATAAAAGCTAGCAAAGGATGCAGGAAAGAAGAGGGGAGTTTATCAGATAGTGGGAAGATAGGGCAATAGAGCTGAACTGAGAGAAACGGTAAATATATTCATAGAGGAGTGTCCCTTTGGTGGAGAGCATTTTTGAGATGATGTTGAGGCAGAGATCTGTTTCCATGACAACCTGATT
Organism: Suricata suricatta; assembly: GCF_006229205.1. Lineage (NCBI taxonomy): Eukaryota > Metazoa > Chordata > Mammalia > Carnivora > Herpestidae > Suricata > Suricata suricatta. Next base: position 64,987,990 of record NC_043706.1, on the reverse strand, counting down.
CAAAGTGGGAGCAGCCTGAGGGCCTTCGCTAGAGAATGGATTTAAAAGTTATGTGTGCTTGGGGACACATCAATGATATTTTTGCAAGTTAGAAATAGTTTCTGTAAGCACCCACTTATTGATTGCTGGTCATTTGGATTATACTAAAGCTAATTTATACATGTGCACACATTCATTTCATTCTGGGTTTCAATTTCAAAAGAGGCACAATGACCAGTGGGTCTCACAGGATTCTTGTGCATAGCAAATGAGATAATGTACAGGAGAACATTTCTGAAAGAAATAAGGCAGTGATACAAAGGGAAACAAAGAAACTGTTGGTGCAAACTGGTTAGGTTGTTTGAATCTGTAGAGAGTCACTTGCCAAATCCTAGTGTCGATATATTTTTCCACCTTGGAAGCATTTAAACTGTCTCTGGTTCCTGGACTCTTATGCAAATTGGAAAACATTGCAATTTTTCGTAGCACAATTCTTATGCTCTTGCGCTAAGAGGTAAACAGCTGAGATGTTAAAACTATACACTTTGTAAAAATAGTTCCCCTGCTCTATTACAGGTAGAGGTAGACAGGTCACAGACCAGCACGCCTCTCAAAGACCTCCTCTCACAAACCCTGTACACAGTAGGGGTTTCTGCAGTGTATGACGAGGGGGAGTCCCCCCCGGTGACTGCTCAGGAAACTACACGTAAGTTGTGATCATGCTTCATTGATAATTGAGAAACAGCATTATATGACTATATAACTGAACTTATTGGGTCATTTTGTTTCTTAGTGCTATTTTTTGGGAATATTTGTGGATTTCCAGATTGCTTTTTACTTATTTTCTTCCCATCTTCTACCTTCATGTCTATCCCTTGTATTTTTAAATTTATTATATTATTTTCATTTTTTCAATTACATTTTTAGTTTTTTAAAAATTAAAACCATTTTTAAATGTTTTTATTTAATTTGAGAAAGAGAAAGAGAACAAACAGGGGAGGGGCAGAGAGAGAGAGGGCGAGAGAGAATCCTGAGCAGGCTCCACGAGTCAGCACAGAGCCTGAAGCAGGGCTCGAAGTCACAGACTGCAAGATCATGACCTGAGCTAAAATCAAGAGTCGGACGCTTAACCAACTGAACCACCTGGGCACCCCATTTTTAAATTTTTTAAAAATGTTTCTATTTTTTTTGTAAGTTTTACATTTTAATTCCAGTAAATTTAGCATACAGTGTTACATTAGTTTCAGACACACACTATCGTGATTTAGCATGTACATTCCTTCTGTGATCCTTTTTACCCTACTGTTCTTCTTTCAGCCACTGTCATTAATTCATCTTCCAGATACTCAACTGGTGTGTGTGTGTGTGTGTGTGTGTGTGTGTGTGTGTGCGCGTGTGCATGTGTGGGGGGGGAAGGGGAGGAAGTATATTCTCGATGTATGTTGGACATTTTCTCTGGGAAAGTTGCATTAGTTATCAAATATTTTTTGAAATCTTACTATTTATAAAGTGCCATCAGGCATAACAAAATAGAAAACCTTTGCCCTCAGTAGTTCATGATTTCATTGTGGAGATGAGAAAAAGTAATTGACAATGCAGGGTCTTGCGTGAGGGAGGTGGGTTGAGGGGCACTCAGGCTGCACGCTGCCAGATTTCAGAGGAAGGGGAGGCTCGCACGGTGGAAAGGCCGGGGAGACTCAGGGCGACCTGCCCAGGCCCCGTCTCGCCGGCTCCATTTGATTGCTGAGTCTGGGGATGTTGGTTTCTTTCCCTGTCATGGTACCTCCATAGTATTTAACCCAATTACTGTTGACTGTTGGTCTTTATATATTCTGCTTCCACCCCCACTGAAGGCAGAGATGGACTTACTTTGTACAACTTTGCATTTCCAGTGCCTGGCACCATACTTAGAACATAATTTCCTCATCGAATAGTGCTTA
>NC_043706.1:64798739-64985971 GCF_006229205.1 Suricata suricatta | reverse complement strand
GACAGTGGAAACTAATTTCAATAATGTGTTATATCTAGCCCAATATATAAAAAGTGTTATCATTTCAAGATGTATTAGTAAAAGAATTATACTAATATTTAAGATAATTTTTTCCCATAATCATTGTTTGAGATATAATGTGTATTAATTTTATATTTACATATATCTCAATTTGTAGTAGCCAAATTTCAAGTACTCAGTAGCTACTACTGTATGGCCAGTAGCTCTATAGTAGACACCTGAGGTCTAGAGAATTTAAACAACTTGCCCCACCTTATCCAGTAAGGTACTGCTGGGATTTGTACAAATCTGGAACTTTTGCTTCCTATCCTATAATTCCCTCACTAGAGACCCCAAAGTTTCTCCTTTCATACCTATCTGTTTATACATGATCAGGACATCTGGTCAAATGTTACAGCCTACTCCTTAACATCAAACAGTATCTACTTCTGCTTTTCTGACCATTTGATTGCTTCTAGCAATCTCAGCTGCCTTCTTGGCATCGGTTCTTACCTGGGAAGGGTAGTGTCTGGATGGGGATATCAGTGCATGTGAGTAGACTGACAGCTTTGCATAAACATAACAGGTATAGTAAAGAAAAAAAGACAGGAAAAAAAGACAAGTGAAAGCAGGTAATTTAGTATACTAAATCAATACTGTCATATCTGTTTTTAATCCTGAAGATTTTCTAATGCCTTTTACATAGATTGAAAGTGCATCCTTAATGCACGGTTTGCTTTGCAGATGTGTTTATGAAAGTGGTGCCACTTATTATCTCATTGGGCCTTTACATTGTAATTATTAAAATACATTTTTGATAGGTCTGGATTCTGTGTAGTTGGCTTTGGTTAGTAGGGTATAGAGAAATAATTGAAAATGAAAGCTCAGAACTGGTGGTAGACATTCCAGATTCCTTGTGCCTGGTCAATGCAGAGGCTTGTAATTGGGGTTCCAGCAAGTGCTAATGAGCACTCGGGGGTTATAGCTGTTTCTGGACAGAGTTAGTACAGTCTGCTTAATTTATCCTTAAAATGAGTGTTCTACCAGAAAAGCTTATGCATGGATTACCTAGTTCATTACATTTCATAGACCATGATGGCCCATGCACTCTCAGATAATTATTACCAAAGTTTGGATTTATGTGTATTGCTGTGTAAACAGATCCATTGTTTTCACATGTAGATGTTTAGCTTTCGAATAGGACTTTGAAGAAAAATATTTGAGAGAGATGCAGAATGACTGACAACCAGTAAATTAGAAGAGTATTACTAAAAGGTACTTCTAAAAATATCACCATTTTAACAGAATACAAATAGTATCCATTATATTCATGTGGGTTTGCAGTTTTCAGTTTTCTCTTACACTTACCTTTCAAATGAATTGAATTGGAAAGATACTTGGTTCTAAACAGTGCCTTCAACCACTGTCCCCATGTCCACGAAGGTAAAACAAAGCAGTTTTATTATATTGTTTGTGGATCACATTCATAAACTTCATCCTGCTTTATCTCATGATAGGCACTGTGCCAGCGCCAACAAACCTAAAGATTACTGAAGTGACACCGGAGAGTTTCCGAGGGACTTGGGATCATGGAGCTTCCGATGTGTCCCTCTACAGAATAACCTGGGCACCTTTTGGAAGCTCAGATAAGATGGAGGTAGTGTTAGCTCTCTTCCTTCCTTCCTTCCTTCCTTCCTTCCTTCCTTCCTTCCTTCCTTCCTTTCTTTTTTAAAAACATCTTATGACATTATAAGCAATCTTGTTTGAAGTATGTATTACTTCTGTTGGCAGAAAAGCATCATTTCTTATTAGTGACATTTGAACTCTTGGGATGCAACAAAACCAGAATGGCTTTGTAATGGCTAAATAATGTCAACAAACTGCCATTGAATGTATCATATACATTGTGATTTAATTTTGTGTCGGCTTTTTTTCCCCTCTTTCATTAAGACCATCTTAAATGGAGATGAAAATACTTTGGTGTTTGAAAACCTGAACCCGAACACTCTTTATGAAGTTTCTGTTACTGCCATATATCCTGATGAGTCAGAAAGCGATGACCTGACTGGCAGTGAGCGCACACGTAGGTGTTCAGCTTTCAAATAGGACATTGTTATTTTAAAGTTAATTCAAAAAAGAGCTATAGCTATATTAATAATATTTCCCCAAATTCTGTTTTTTTTTTATTTTAGCACGTTTGATACCCTTAACAACACAAGGTAAGAATTTAATTTGCTGGGCCATATGAATGACCAAATAATGAATGAATGAATGAACAAGTGAATGAATGAAAAATACTATAAAATCCATTGCAAACAGGTTTTCTGCTTTATATTACGAGGCATCGATTGGGATCTTTTTAAAAAACCTTTCTTAAAAAACTACTTTACTGCCATTTAAGGAGTCATTTAAGATTGAATGACCATCCTTCATTGGGGTCAAATTTAGTCCTAAAAATAAAAGTATACTGATTTCTTTGTGAATAGTGGTTATTTGGGGAGGAGGCCTTGTTCTATGAGCTTACTCTGTTTCTCAACAACCATTTTTCAGCTCCAAAAAGTGGCCCACGAAACCTTCAGGTGTACAATGCAACGTCTAACAGCTTGACTGTTAAGTGGGATCCCGCTAGTGGCCGTGTGCAGAAGTACAGAATTACTTACCAGCCTTCAACAGGAGAAGGCAATGAGCAAACGGTAATATTTTTGAAAAAATATAACTTGGAAAAATGCTACCTTTCTCCTCAAACTTTCTTCATCTCCAGTGTATACTTAGTCATACTTACTACTTTGAGAGATGCAAAATTTATCATATTGAATGGAGTTATTTGACTCCATTCATGATGGGGACTCAGTAGACATTCTCATGAGAAGTGAAAGCTGCTTTTCATGGTAGGTAGCGTCACAGCATCAGGCATGTGCCTCGTGCATGCACATTTCCCTTAAAACCTCTTAGGGCTGGATTATCTATGGCAATTTCTAGATTTTTTTAAGTCTACTTAGACTTTTATTCCATATCTCTGTAACTTAATCAAATACCTAAAGTTTGCCGAATTTCTTTTATTGTAACTTTCCAGTTTTTTCATGCGATAGGCATCTCTTGTGTCCAGAGTTTTCAGATCTAGGCAGCTGTTCACCTAATTCATACTATTTATTATTTTCATATTTATCTAAATAGAGGTTTCTGAGAAGGATGATATGACCATAAACAACCTTTGTCTTCTTTATCTTTCTGGTCTTCCCTGATTTAATAAAGTTTTTGTCCATTCACCTTACTTACTTGAGTTGTCTGTCTTTGAACCTTCTCCAGCTTTGTTTTGTGAAATGTGTGACTAGAACTGCACATTTGATCATAGGTCAGGAGGCACCATGATTTTTGGGATGCTTCCTGATTTATTCCAAGTGTCTCTTTTGCTATATATGGTCCAGCGTTTTGTTGACATATTTTAGGCTATGGTATTTCCTCACATACCCTAGAGAGAGATAGGAGTTATTAACAGTAAGTCACCTGACTTGCCAAGCTCCAGCAAATGGGTCCTACCTCTTACCAGTTTTGAGATGTTGGATGGATGCCACAGGTGGATGCTGGCAGTGGTTACAAGCGTGTGGCTAAAGGTTTCTGATACTGCATACTGAACTGGAAACCCTCCCATCCCCAGCATGAATTTTGAGTTAGTCCTTTGAGGTGTCCATACAACTAGTCTTAGGCAGAATTTTTAGACAGAAATTTTGTTTACTTTCAGTAAATAAGTTTTCAATGATAAATTACATACCAACTGTAATCAACTGGCTTTTATACAAAATAACATAAAACACATTTGATAAACTGATATTTTGATGTCCTAAATAGGACTTCGTGGGGCGCCTGGGTGGCTCAGTCATTTAAGTGTCCAACTCTTGATTTTGGTTATGGTTTCATGGGTTCATGCCCCACATTGAGCATTGGGCTCTGTGCTGCAGCATGGAGCCCGCTTGGAATTCTCTCTCTCTTTCTCTCTCTCTCTCTCTGCCTGTCCACCACTTGTGCTGTCTCTCTCAAAATAAGTAAACTTTAAAAAAAAAGCAGAACTTCTTTTGTCTATGCCAGGCCAGATTTAGGTAAAACTATAAAGCAGGTGAAGCTTCTCTTCAGCATTTCCCTCCCCATTTCTGCCGTGTCTCAGAGGTTTGTTATAACTTGAAGGAGTCTCATAAACTCACCCTCTGGAAAGTATTAGCTGATAATCCCTCAAGGTTTGTTATTCTTAGGGATAGTTGCATTTTACTGCTAGTCCATGAAATAAGATAATGAATCACTGATACCAGAATTATTTTGGAGAGTTGGACGGGAGAAGTAGGTAGACACACCTCTGCTTACCCATCAGGCTTGTTCTAGTCAGTGGATGCCTTCCGATTTGTTAAATATTAAATGGTTTGCATGGATATTGATACTTCTTTTCTCATAACCTCAAATATTCAGTTTATTAAAATTAGCCACTTTGTTCAGTTTGCTCTTATTGAGGACGACTACAGTGTTTCACTGAGGTTTTCTCTGGAATTCAGAGAGTTGATGGGTGGTTGAATGGGAAACATCTGGACTGTACTAGCGCATCCAGCCATCCAGATGTACACAATTTGTGGGCAGCGTGCCATTTTCATGCAGTTTTAATTAATATCACATAAGTATTTGAATTCAGTAGACTGTTAACAAATCATGCAAATTTTCTTTCAACAAGATAGCTAGATGGCCTTAAGCAATGAATAAAAACCTTCAAACTGTAATTGGAGGAAATTGGAAAAGCTTCACACCACGAGCCTGGTATCACAGAGCTGGCTGGGAACCTTGGCCTAAGAGTGACCTGGCAAAGGGTCCAGTCACGTAGTTTACACAGCTAATGCTGTTAGACTGGCACTTTGGGGGGTGGGGGGTGTGGGGGGAGAAACAGCAAAGCTTTAGATCTTTTGCTGAAGCATTTTAATGTGTTTTCTAAAGCAAATAAAAAACATCTGTAAAAAAGTAAAAATATTAGGGGATGGTGTGGAGCCTCTAAAATTAGGCAGTTCTTTGCTATCTTAAAGCTTGTTTGTAGCTCACTTATGATTAATGCCTTTTTGAGGAAAGATCTGTGAAATGTGCTTTGGTCGAAATTGTGCTGTGCTGGCGGCAAGCAAGTTGAAATATCTTTTTGAGGTCACCAGTTTAAGGCTTGCAATGTTCTTTATGCTTTAAGGTGCATAGTTTGCACTTCAGATTATACCATAAGATTTAGTTTAAACCTTCACTGTGGTATGTGTTTCCAGATATTGGCAGGGGTCTCAGATAGTCCCCTGTAGGATAAGCTTCTCTAGCAGGTCAGTGCGGTGGAGAGGACAAGGCTAACACTTACCCCTGTTTTGCTCAAGACCACAATAGGGGGACGGCAGAACAGTGTGGTCCTGCAGAAACTGAAGCCTGACACTCCTTACACGATCACTGTGTCCTCCCTGTATCCTGATGGTGAAGGAGGTCGGATGACAGGAAGAGGCAAGACCAGTAAGTAAATCCAGACTCCCGCAGCTTCTTTAATAGCTACCATTGGAACAGAATCACATCTTTATTTGGAAACAGTGGGGTGACACAGTTTGGCTAATCAAATTTTAAGATGCATTTAAAAAACAATATCAACTGTTTATCCTTGCTTGGAGTTGTCTGTCTGTTTGAGGGGAAAGACATTTATTACTTTCTAGCACTAAAAAAAACACTTTGGGGCCAAAATATTTTGTGGAGAGAAGACATGTGTGCTGGATTACCACAGAAATTCTTTTATTTATTCACTACTTCAATGAATATTTGTGGGGTGCCCATGATGTGGTCTCTGCCATATTCAAGGTGCTTGGGACATATCAATGAATGTGCATTTTGAGTGTGTTTCATTGTTGGGATCATACTGTGGTGTGATTTCTGTGCATTGCAGAACCTCTGAATACTGTGAGGAACCTCAGAGTGTATGACCCTTCTACCAGCACCTTGAATGTTCGCTGGGACCACGCAGAGGGAAACCCTCGTCAGTACAAGCTCTTCTATGCACCAACAGCAGGTGGTCCAGAGGAACTGGTAATTATGCCCTGTAGCTAAAAATGCACATTTATTTAAACTGTAGCTGAACGATTTAAAAGTTGAGCTAAAAATGTTAACCAATTTGCTTTAGGGCTGAAGAAGTTCATATTCATGTAACAGAACTCAGTGGAGGGTATTGGATTGCTGCCTTAGTGCCCGGGTGATAGGAGGATTCCGGGGGATTGAGTTGGGGGAAATAATCGCTCCAGGAAGTTCTAAAGGGGGATCTTAGAGTGAGTGTAGGGGTCTAGAAAAGTCTTTATAATCTCTTGTAACTGTTCATTTGGGCACATCTTTATATTCTGATATTACAGAACTTGCTTCTTGGTCTTGAGTTAGTATTTTGAGTATTGTACTGTTTGATGTATTATTTCTTTTACAAGTTTTTCAAATCAAATGCTTTATGTTTTATTAAAATCTTTAGGTACCAATCCCTGGGAATACCAATTATGCTATTCTTAGGAATTTGCAGCCAGATACCCCATATACTGTTACAGTAGTTCCTGTTTATGCTGAAGGTGACGGAGGACGGACATCAGATACTGGGAGGACGTGTAAGTTGAGAAGGAGAAAGAACTTAGCTTTCTCATTATAAATTTTGTTTTTTATTTACAAAGGCCACATAGGCCCATCAAAAATTCTTGGAAAATTCAGAATGATAGAATAATGACACAACAGGTACCCACTATTGTCTTCCAAATACCACCAACTGTTAACATTTTTGCATATGAAATAATAAATTTATAAAGACATTCTTCTTCTGGAATGGTAATTTCAGGATTTATAAATATGCATATGATCATCAGCATATGATAAAATAGCATCATATACTGTTCGCTTTCACCGACAAAAATTCATTTTTCTTTGCTTTGTGCTTTATAGATCTGTGTGAAGCAGTGTTTTGTAATTGGCTTTCATAGTGTGAATTGTTGAAATCTGTTTATCACATTACTTGATTGCACATTTCTCTGGTTTGCTGATAAAGTGCTTTTGGTCATCAGAAATCTGTGTGCTTTTGTTTGCTGTTAACATCTTGAGAAACCAGTTTAAAGTGGTTTTCTGTTCTTTGTAGTATTGCTTACAGGCTTTTGTGTATGCTAATAAATGATTTCTTTTTTCAAAAATATTTTTTAATCTTTATTTACTTTTGAGAGAGAGAGAGACAGAGTGTGAATTGAGGAGGGGCAGAGAGAGAGGGAGACACAGAATCTGAGGCAGGCTCCAGGCTCTAAGCTGTCAGCACAGAGCCCAACATGAGGCTCGAACCCATGGACAGTGAAATCATGACCTGAGCCAAAGTCAGACGCTTAACTGACTGAGCCACCAAGGTGCTCCAATAATTTCTTTGGCCTTAAATATATACTTGCTGATGGCTACAAGGAAGCAAGTAAATATGGCTTCTTTTGGCAAGAGGTTAGTGCTCTGGAAAGATGATGTCATTAGCTAAAGTAGAGTTTGGGGTTAATACAGGGATTTAATTTGTATGTTTTTCTAAGTCCCTATTGGGGTAGTTAATTGAGAACTGAGTGTATCTTCTATTTCCCTGTTTTTTTGCCTTTTCTTTTAATCATAGAGCACCTCAGTAGCTATTTCTTGAATGAAGAAGGAATAAATGAAATAATGAATGCTTGAAACCAGCCAACTGAGTTAGACGGGCTCCATAGCTTTTTTTTGCACTTAAGAAGGCAGACACTATAAAATTCCTTTTCTGTATCTCTCCCATTATCTGTGTTGGAAAACCAAAGCTTCTTTCCTAGTTTTGTGTCTCTTGTCCCGTGTCCTTTTATGGCTAGCCCAGTACTACTACTTGTACTAGCTTGTTTTTATTGGCAACAACTTTGCTTCCATATAGATGAGGGCCATAATTGGCTAACTCAGACTAAATTTGGATTTGGAGGGTTTTAATCTGCTTTTGTGGGTAGATAATTAGAAATTTAAGGAGGACAGTATTTTATCCTGTTACAGAGTATAAGTCCCGGATAAGTGATAACAAAAGCTTGACATACATAAATAGACTTAAGAAATATGTGTTGGCTTTTCTTTCCTCAGTGGTGAGAGGCCTGGCAAGGAATGTCCAAGTGTACAATCCTACACCAAACAGCCTGGATGTCCGCTGGGACCCTGCGCCGGGGCCCGTGCAGCAGTATCGTGTTGTTTATTCTCCTGTGGCTGGCACGAGACCCTCGGAATCTGTAAGCCATTTTGTCCTCTTCGGACTCAGTAAAAGAACTGTGTAGACTCTACTCCACCTCCTGCTGTGGCTGCAGGGTCAGAACAAGAAGTCAGTTGGAGTGGCACTTAGTCTCATGGAAACTTCATTTCCTGATGAGCTTGGTCTTGTGTTTGTGTCTTGTGTGTGAATGCGAGCTGCAAACATGACAAATGAATAATGCATAAATGGAGGTGCCTAAGGATTTCAGGCGGGTGTACTAACTATAAGGTTAGTTAGCAAAGATGGATTTTGGGAAAATACAAATTAGCTATAGGAGATAAAAACCCCAGTAGTAAATGCAAGTTGTTGATAGACCTTGTCAACATGGGCTTTTGTTTGAACACAGAAAAGTCTTTATTATGAAAATATCTTAAAGTTTGCCTTCACTGGCTCTAACAAGTTGCCCAGTCTATTTCAATTCATAATACTATTTAGGTTTTTTTGTTTTTATTTTTGTTTTTGTTTTTGTTTTTGTTTTGAGAGAGTGGGTGTGCATGTACATGTGCAAAAGAGGGAGGGGCAGGAGAGAGGATCTTAAGCGGGTTCCATGCTCAGCACAGACCCGGACTCAGGGCTTGATCTCATGACTGTGAGATCATGACCTGAGCCAAATTCAAGAGTCAGATGCTTAACTGTCTGAGCCACCCAGGTGTCCCCTATTCAGTTTTATAGGTAGATTGATGATGTGGAAATTGGAAATTAGTAATTTGAATAGGAATAGTATTAGAACACCTACGGGAAAGTAAATTTATGGACTAGTTTATATCTTTCTAAAAATGTACTGGTGGTGAACAAAGATAGACAACATATTTGCACATCCCTGTGTATGGTGGGACTTATTCAGGCAGCCTTGTCCTTGTCCATTTTGTGGAGTAGCTCTCAATTTTAATGCAAATATCTCTCCCTACTAGTGTGTATGGGGGGGGCACAGGGTTGCCCTTCTCTTATATGTGTCTAACAGTCAGGATGCTCTGGGCGCAACTACTATGAGCCCTGCATGTTGTATTTGAGACTCTTAATAGCAAACATAAATGAGAGATGATTGAAGCTACTAAGGGTAGGTTAGCATGTTTAGTAGCTTAGTAAGAAGTAGCTTTTTTTGGAGGGGAATTTCTGAGGATAAATTGCATCTAATAGTGTGGCCTTGCCAGATCTCATGAGGAAGCATAGTGGTTGGCCTCTGACGTGCCTGGGCCTAGCTCTTTATTATAAATGTTATTATGTTGACTAATAAAAAAATTTGATAAGCATTTGGGTTGTTGTCAAGCAGAATTTGGCATTTCCTCCCCTCCAGATGGTGGTGCCAGGAAATACCCGCATGGTGCACCTGGAGCGGCTGATTCCGGACACCCCCTATTCTGTGAACATTGTAGCTCTCTACTCGGATGGAGAGGGGAATCCCAGCCCTGGCCAGGGCCGAACGCGTGAGGCAGAAATCCTTTCTCCACCCCTTTCCCTTGTAACTCTGTTGGCAGGGCTTCTCTGAGTGAGTGAGAAATGGGAGGTGGGTGCTGAGTGAGCCGTGGTGAGAGCTGTCTCCACCTTTGCACAGACGAGGGTAGGCCTGGGCATGTGGCTCTGCCTGGGCATCCCCACATTCAAATTCCGGGCTAAAGCTCTGGGCTCGTGACTGCTGTCTGTGCTGAGCGAACTTTATTCCACCATATTCATCTGGGACCTAGGTTAAGGAGGAGTTTTTCTCTTCTGTCTTGCAGTGTGTCTTCTCACCAAGTGGGCACTTAAGAGATGTGAGGGCTGGACTTCTCTGTTTCATTAAACAGGAGGTGGTCATAGTAGTCACAATAATCCCTTTGTCTCCCAGTCTGTGTATTTAGGTTCAAACATAAGGGAGTAAATATCCTAATGAATGTGAAACTCCCCCAAGTAACTTCTTTAATCTGACCTGGGTAAAATTCTTCTATACCCCTCCCACACCCCCACCCCCATGTCTGCCATGGCCACAGGTAGGCGATAACTTTACTGTATTTTTATTTATTTAGTACCACGAAGTGGACCAAGAAATATGAGAGTCTTTGCGGAGACAACCAATAGCCTCTCCGTAGCCTGGGATCATGCTGACGGGCCGGTTCAGCAATACAGAATCATTTATTCTCCCACTGTTGGAGATCCGATCGATGAATATGTAAGTCCAGTTCTCATTTGTTTGAGCATTTTGTGATCTCTCACCTGGTGGGATGATGAAATTAAGCTTCTGTCTTTGGGAGTGGACTGTGATTACAGCTGAATCCTTGACTCTTGGGTGACAGACATTTCTTAGGACTTTTTCTGACACAATATTGGGAACACCCAAATATGTCTAGTGTGTCTCCCACATTAGGGAGAATCAATGTCTTTGGGCTCATTTCTTTTAAGACAGATTGAAAAATTGTCTTACTGCATGAAATACATATTTATACCCACCTAATTTTATTTAGAACTAAGTCTAGTGAAACATGAATACCACCATTCTGAGCTACCTAAATTAATGTTCAAATGGTATGACCCTCCAAAACCTGTCCTTTCTTTAAATCTAATTTCTCTACAAGATCCCCCTTAAGTATTCCAGTGCTAACGGATGTCTCATTTCTTTAAATTGAACATTTTTTATTACACTTTGTTTTTGCCCTCCTATTACCTTAAAACTTTTTATGTGTCACATTATCTCTCTTAAACCAGATTTAGGTTTCTTGTAACTTTCTTACAGCCCTCACCAGGCATATCTTTTTGCTATGGCTGGAAGAACTCACCACTTTGAAAAAGTGGTTAACTGAAGTGATAGGTCAATGGATGACACAAAGTGTTGGTTATCAGGCGGTTAGGTCTACAGTTCGCAACCGTTTTGCCACAGACCCTCTTTGATCACCTCCCCTTTGTTGTCCTCATGTTCTATTTCATCTTTTGAACTTGATATGCTAAGCTTTAATTCAGACCCTCATTTTTATTTATCAGAAACACATAATTGTCATTTAGAGTTTCTAATCAAAATGAGATAAGCAGCATTACCACACTTATTTGGCCAAAGCAGAGAAGCTCATGCTTTAGCATTTATTCAGCCTTGCATTGGACAAATAGTCAACTTGCCCCTACTTTTTGAAAACATTTAAAATATAATTTCTTCCCCCAATTCACCGTCTGTATTGAGGGGGCTCCATGCCGGGAACCACTGGCATCCGTGATGCACGTTGTTTGTAGAAGTAAAGCATAGGGTTGGAAGAGAGGTCGAGAGATATATCTGGTTCATTGTCTCTTCACTGGGTAGTTGAATGTAGTTTCCATTTCCTGTTTTTCTTCTTTTCTGCTTAATTAGTAGCAGCCAAACTGATATTCCTGAGGGCAGACATGAGGTTCATTTTTTTTCACCAAAGCATTCCTAGCAGCCACGGCCATGCCTGCAGTGGCTGCATGGTGGAAATTTGTTGCAGGGTGCATGAAAACATAACACACACGGATGGGAGATGCAGACAAACATTGCTGCCTGCTGCCGCAGTACCCAGTGGTGTGCACCGAAGCGCTATATGCATTCTTACCTTCCATCCTCACCATTTCCTCCACAATTTTTCTGCTTACTCACAAGGCTGATAAATGGCTGATCTGGGATTTGAGCCCAGATCTCTGACTCTCGAACCATTCTCCCACCAGTGTAGACCTTGATCTGAGCATTGTGCAACGAAAACAAGGGATGAAGAGACTTACTATTTATAGAAATACATAAAACAATGTTGCCTTTGGATCCGGAAGCCCTCTAGCTGATAATTTGTCATTTAACTTCTCATAGACCACAGTCCCAGGCAGAAGAAATAATGTCATGTTGCAGCCCCTGCAGTCTGACACTCCATATAAAATTACTGTCATTGCTGTTTATGAAGATGGAGACGGTGGTCATCTAACAGGAAATGGAAGAACTGGTAACTATCTTTATCCTTTTATAATCTTTAAATTTTTCCTTTACCAGTACATCCCAAACACCACATTAATACTGTGTTAACATTTATATTAAACATTGAATTTTGTCAAAGTGATATGGGAACAGAATTTGTACTTTAACTTTTTAAAAGTCCACAAAAGAAGAAAAAGAGACAAAATCTTCATATTTTTTTGCTTGAGATAGTTTTGTTTCTCCTTTGGAAAATCATTGCATATTCTTTGAATAATGGTTTTGTTTGTGTAGTATCGGTGAAGCTGTTAACTTAGTCAATTTATCAGCAAAAACCACCCTATCATGATAGAATGTTAAGTCACAAATAATCACTGGTAATCATCTTGTCTTGACAAATTTATCTTTCTTTTTTCTGCTGTACCAGGTAATTTACAGAAAATTATAAATGTTTGGGCCCCTTTTCTTTATTTTTTCTTTTTCGAAAATAAAGTTTATTTATATTGAGAGAGAAAGAAAGAGAGAGAGTGTAGGGGAGGGGCAGGGAGAAAGAATTCCAAGCAGCCTCTGCACTGTCAGTGCATGGCCAATGTGGGGCTCCTGACCTGAGCTGAAATCAAGAGTCTGAAGCTTAACCAACTGAGCCACCCACGCTCCACAGTGTCAATTTTTTATTGTTTTTTTCCATTTTTTATTTTTTAATGTTTTATTTATTTTTGATACAGAGAGAGACAGAGCATGAGAGGGGGAAGGGCAGAGAGAGAAGGAGACACAGAACCGGAAGCAGGCTCCAGGCTCTGAGCTAGCTGTCAGCACAGAGCCTGACGCGGAGCTGGAATCCACGAACGTGAACGTGAGATCTGACCTGAGCCAAAGCCGGAGGCTTAACTGACTGAGCCACCCAGGCGCCCTAATTTTTTATTGTTTAGAGTAAAGGTCCTCCAAGTTGGTTGCTCCCTGAAATTACCTGAAGAGCCTTAAACCCCCCAGAGATACTAATGGCACTGGTTTGAAGTGTGCATTGGATCGCTTACGTTCTAGCATACAGCCAAGATTGAGTCACTGGCTTAGCATAAAGGCAGGCTGGGCTATCTAGGTCTGAGTTCTATTACTGGTAAACATTGGTGTTCCTCCTTCCATTTCATTCCTCAAAAATCCACTTAAGTAAAATGATTTCAGTTTCCTTGCTACACTGGCTTGCCCAAACGCTTACAGGGCTTAAACAATCTTGGCATTACAGAATTTGGGGGAGGTGATATTTGAAAGCTCCTAAGAGAAAGGTACCTCTAGAGTGGTTTTAGATTGGTCTCTCAAGGCCAGGAATTTATATATTTATTGATACTTATTGTCTACAGGACTGAGTCAATGGAGACTCAGTTTAGTGACTCAAGATGATTTAAATTTAATAACTTTTCATTTTTCACTTTCCCTTAGGTTTTAGAATACATTTTGGTACTTTTCTGGGTAAATGGCCTATTTTAGAATTTTGTGCTTATCAAAAAATATTTAAAAAATCTTTACCAGACTTGAATTTTCAAGGAAGTGCCAAAGCCATTTCCAGTTTCTCTTGCAAAAAAAAATGTTTAAGTTGAATACTTTATAATATATGCTATGTATCTAATAATATAAATATAAATAATAATGCAGTAACAACTTAGCATGCTTCCTTACAGCATTGGTTTTAGAGGGTGTGGAGTTGGAGACAATACCTCTGGAGACTTGATTTGCTCTAGGTTATGCTGGGGGAGGTTAGGAGGGTGCTGGGAAAGAACATGATTTTAGTCACCAGCTAGCTGTGTGGTCTTGGGCAAATCAAATCTTATTTATGTGATAATGTGGTTGCACTAGACAGTTTCTAAATTGCTTTTTGGCTCTAACAATCTGTAATCTATAACATGCTAAAAATGGTATGTGATCTCTTGTATTTTCTGTTAATCTGCATTATATAACCTAATAGCTATGGGAATCATCAGTTGCTGGGTGTTTTAATTTGGAAAATTACTGAGTTTCCTGCTGAACGTTTCAAAGCTTTTAAATTGTTTTCTGGATGAGGCATTTTATTAAATTATTCTCATGGGGCTGCACTATCAATACTCAAAATGTCCTGTGCTCTCCTTGCTAGTCAATGAGAGGCCAGTAACGTGTGCCAATATTTGTTTGCAGTGGGACTGCTACCACCTCAAAACATACACATCTCTGATGAGTGGTACACGAGATTCAGAGTATCCTGGGATCCTTCACCCTCTCCGGTTCTTGGCTATAAAATTGTGTATAAGCCAGTGGGTAAGGAAGCACCTTTATTACCATATAAATGCATTGAGGAGTTTTTTGTATATGAGGGAGCCTTTATTGCATCCTCAGTGATTAGATTCTCTTGATAGTTTGGTTGTCACATCAAGTTCTCTCCCACTAGAGGCAATATTTTTGAAAAAAATGTTCTAAGCCAGTAGTCTGAAGTGTCATTGTTACTGTGGGTATAGATAAGACTCTCCTTATGTTGCATGATTTGTAAAGTTTGGTCTGGTTCATAAAATGACACAAATGGAATCTGTGTTCAGACATTTTGTATGTTATTATGATTGTGAAATAATGCCTATTTAATCAATACAAGTTTCTGTGTTTTCCCATTATGTCAAGGTCATATGCATTTTAGCTTATTCCTGACAGGCTTGTTTTCAACTTCCCATTAACCTTTACACCTAAATGGAGATCACCTTGATTAAATAATTTACTATCTCTGTTTCTATGTTCTGCCTATATGGTTAGCAAAATGGAAGAAAAATGCTCTATGCACCAAATTTGCTAGGGTATCATTTATGCACCCAGAAAGGGTGTGAACTATGAAAAATAAAAGAGAGAGGGAGAGAAAGGAGATGTGGGCTTTAAGAGAGGGAGAGAGAGCTTCAAGGAGGAGGAGGTATTGGTAATTAAGGACCTTCAGGAACTAAAGTCATGGCATGAGAACCAAGATAGAATTTCTCTTTTTTTTTAATGTTTATTTTTTAGAGAAAGAGAGTGAGCAGGGGAGGTGCAGAGAGAGAGGGGGGGACAGAAGATACAAAGTGGACTCTGTGCTAACAGCAGAAAACCTAAGTGGGGTTTGAATTCACAAACTGTAAGATCATAACCTGAGCCAAAGTTGGATGCTCAGCTGACCAAGCCACCCAGGCACTGCTGAAGCTGGGTTTTCTTAAATCATCTTTACAACAAACTGGAAAAATGTTCACTGAACACCTACTGTGTGCAAATCACTATGCTACCAACGTGGGGCTTAGAGAAGAGGCTTGAGGGTCTAGAGTAGTTGATTGTGTGATTACAAATCTACTACATTCTAGGTACTGTGCTATGTATGCTTTGATTGGAAGAGGGTGAAAATTCAGTCTCTGCTTATAGCTTTGTATTCATCATATAATGAAACATGTGCTACAGTGAGCAGGTGCATAAGGGGATTAATGGAATTAATGGTGTTCCTACCATCCTTTGAGTATAAGTTATTTGATTTTAAGGAAAGTTTGAGACTAGTGGTGGCATATTTCTGTGTATTTTTGTGATTGTTCTTAAAGGTTCCAATGAGCCCATGGAAGTTTTTGTTGGAGAAATGACATCATACACATTACACAATCTCAATCCCAGCACCACCTATGATGTGAATGTTTACGCTCAGTATGATTCTGGACTCAGTGTCCCCCTGACGGATCAAGGCACTACATGTGAGTCACATATTTTTTCATGGGTGTAAGAAAAAGTGTAGTACAAATTGCCAGGTCAGCCTGTTCTAATTTCATTTCTTTTTAACATATGCATGTTTCCTTGGCATTAAAGAGGTGGCCGTTTTTTGTACAGCCATGCAAATATATAAGCAACATAATTGAATATGCAAAAATGTATGTGATCTTTTTATTTCTCATAAAATATATTTTGAATTTTGAAAGATAAAAAGTATAGAAATTATGATTTTTATCCATAAATTATCTGTAAAATTAGATTTGGAATGCTATGGTTTGTTTTTTTTTTGACACATGTGATGTTAAAACATATATTACCTAAATGACTTGATTTAATTGTAAGTTTTCATAGAAATGTCATGATTAACGACTCGGCCCAAAGATAGATTTTGTTGTTACCAAGTAGTTAATAACTAAGGACTTAGAAGATAGCCTTTGAGAAACATTTCTTAGTATTTTACATGAGATGTCACAGTTCTTTGTAGTGTCCAGAGGGAGTATGTGGCGTTTCTTTTCCTTAAGAACTAGTTATAGGACAGGAGGTCTGTTTTAGCTGCACCACATTTTCCTGTATTGTTTCATTTTTGTTTCCTAAAGGAAAGAGCATAGGCATTTTTTTCAGCCACAGTGGAAGTTTTAAAATTGCATTTTGATTAAAAGTATGCTTTTCTGTCTTTATTTGAGAAGTAAATCTGTTTTTTCTTTCTTTCTTTTTTTTTTTTGTAGTGTATTTAAACGTGACAGATCTGAAAACTTACCAGGTTGGATGGGACACGTTCTGTGTTAGATGGTCACCTCACCGGGCAGCCACTTCCTACAGGCTCAAACTAAGCCCTGCAGATGGTACGTGTGCAAAAAAAAAAAAAAAAAAAAAAAAGACTGGAGTGGCAACATTTCAAACATTAGTAATAGAGATGCTATTTTGTTTACAAAATGATATATAAAAATGTGCTTACAAAATGGTGATGCTGGCATTTTCCTTTGTTGTTATAATCAGGAACCAGAGGACAAGAAATTACCGTACGTGGATCAGAAACCAGCCACTGCTTCACTGGTCTTTCACCAGAAACTGACTACGGTGTCACTGTTTTTGTGCAGACACCAAATCTTGAGGGACCCGGAGTCTCTGTCAAAGAGCATACCAGTAAGTTCTGGAATAATCTGAAAGTCTCTGGAAGGTGTCAGAATAGAACATTCTACTTGTGGGAGACTTTCGTGTTGCCAGTGTAGACACTTCTCCCTATGGCAGCAGTAATGGTTGGAATGATGGCAGATTTGTGAAGAAGGAGTCTGTGGCTGCTTCAGGATTTTTATCTATGGCAAATCCATGTTGTCCTTGTTACAGAGTTGGTGTTACTTTAAGGGAAGGGCTACAGGAGGGAGATAAGGCTTTCGCTGGCAGTGAGAAGGTGACTATGAACCCATATTAGTGACCTTTATTCATTTGGTCCTATTTGAAGGTTTTTCATCCACCCTTTGAATTGTGATTTTTCTTTCTGCTGCTGTTGTCCATGTTTGAATCATTACCACTGATACCAATTAGGATAAGATAGAATTTCCAGTATATCAGTGTCAATGAGACTTGATTTGTTATCTAGGACTTAAATTGCTCTTGAAATGTACTTCCTGTAATATGAAATGTTCACAGGTAATGTTCCTCTAATTATTATTTTTTAATTCTAGCTGTGAAACCAACAGAGGCCCCTACGGAGCCACCCACACCTCCTCCCCCTCCCACAATTCCACCAGCCCGGGAAGGTAAGTACATTCAGCTGGTAGGGATTGATACGCTTCTTATTTATGCAGTCTAGACACTACTTCCAACTGCTAAAGGCTATTTCTGATTTATTATTCTTACTGAAGAGTTTTTAGATTAAAAAGAAGATTACCAGTAATTTTTCTTATTCCACTCCGGCGGAAGTGTGAATGAACTCAGTCATAAACTATAGCTCTTCATTTGGAATTCTGTTTCCTTGATTTTGCAGTTTGATGTCTAGTGATACTTTGCATTGTCCTTAGTCACATGGTGGGCAGGCATTTCTTTTGCCTGGCTGCTAGCATCAATAGGCACTGTGAACCTTTTTGGCTGTATCTTCAACCTATCCCTGGGGCCTTTGGCTTTGGAATTTCCAGCTTCTGCCCTGGATTGCACGAAGCTAAAAAATGTTCATTCACTGCAGTTTTTAGACATGATTGTCACTTGCAATGAACTGGCAAAAAGACATTGTGAGCAAATAGGACTGTCTCTCAGTAATTTGGGTCACTTCTCAGTGTTTTATAGGATTAAGTTTAAACTAATTAACCCCTGTTCTTTCCCCATGGTTCTGTTTCTAGAACTTAACTGAATTTCAGATTTTACAAGTATTTTTCTTCTGTCTTAGAAGGCTCTAGAATGCTACAACCTTATTAAACCTATTAAGTAAATAAAATTTAAAAATTAAGTGTATTCTTATATGACAAAATAATAATATTATTATAAAGTAAAATAATAATAATAATGGGTTTCTTTAGACCATTGAAAGAAGTTCACTTAAAAAACTTTGCTTAAAATATATTAAAATTTTTGTGGGGCCCCTTGGTGACTCAGTTGGTTAAGCATCCGACTTCAGCTCAGGTCATGATCTCATGGTTCATGAGTTCAAGTGCCATGTCAGGCTCTGCTGACAGCTCAGAGCCTGGAACTGCTTTGAATTCTGTCTCCCTCTCTCTCTGCCTCTCCCCCACTCAGATTGTCTGTGTCTCTGAGAGAGAGTGTGAGCAGGGAAGGGACAGAAGGAGAGGGAGAGAGAATCTCAAAAAGGCTCCATGCTAAGCACAGAGCCCAACACATGGCTGGATCCTATGACTGTGAGATCATGATCTGAGCCTAAATCAAGAATTGGAGGCTAGATGGACTGAGCCACTCAAGTGCCCTAGACTTTACTTTGTAAAGCAGTCATAGCAGAACTGAACTGAAAGTACCCAGAGTTCCCATATATAACCTGCCCCTCACACACATAGCCTCCCTCAGTTATCAACATCGAGCACCAGAGTGGTGCATTTGTTACCATGAGTCTATACTGATGCATCATTTTCATCGATAGTCAACAGTTTATGTGAGGTTCATGCTTGGTGCTGTGTATTCTACATGTTAAGTTTTTACATACTAAAATTTTAATTTTTTTAATGTTTATTTATTTTTTGAGAGACAGAGAGACAGAGCATGAGCGAGGGAGGGGCAGAGAGACAGAATCTGAAGCAGGCTCCAGGCTCTGAGCTGTCAGCACAGAAGCTGACTCAGGGCTTGAACTCACAAACCGTGAGATCATGACCTGAGCCGAAGTCAGATGCTTAACTGACTGAGCCACCCAGGTGCCCCTAAAATTTTACTTTTTTTTAACCCTCAAGATCTGGAAGTTCAAATCAAAGACAATCTATTCCTTCCCTTCCCTCACTCTGTGTAATTCTCGTGGCCTAATTTAAAATGAAAAGACACCTAATCTTTGCAACAAATCTTTGACAATTATATGCAAAACCTCCAGACCCACTGATGGATATTCTTAAATTCTAGACGTTGTTGCTTTTCATTTGATTTCCACCTCATCTATTGTTTGAAACCACTTGACAAGTTCCACAAGGAAAGAGCATATATTTGCATAATGGATCTAAGCAGAAGGAGTAATTCCAGAGCAGAAATTAAGGGCCAATTAGTCTAGTGCTTCTCAAACTTTATCGTGCATGTTAATCATCAGGGTATCTTGTTGCTAATCTGATTCAGGAGGTCTGGGGTAGGGCCCAGGATTCTGCATTTCTAAGAAGCTCCCAGGAATTGCTGCTTCTGCTGAACTATACTTTGAGGAGGGGGTGTTAAGCTACATTCCTCGGCTTTGTAACTTCATTTGAGTGAAAGAATTCATGAAAATTGGGGTTTCTCTGTTTTTTCCCCCAGTATGCAAGGGGGCCAAGGCAGATATTGTGTTCTTGACTGATGCTTCCTGGAGTATCGGGGATGATAATTTTAACAAAGTTGTAAAATTCATCTTCAATACTGTGGGAGCCTTTGATGAAATCAGTCCTGCTGGAATTCAGGTGGGTGCTGTTTCAAAGATGGCTATTCATTTGCAACATCTTGCTATTTCCTTTGAATTTCCCTTTTGCAGTAGAAAGGCTCTTCTGTATAAACTATGTTTTGACTTTTGTTATTTACTGTTTTTCTTTACACATGTATTTTTGGGAAGGAATCGGATATAAATGATGAGTAAAAAAATGAATCCTCCTGTAGGTATTCCCTTGGCTGGATGATACTACTTTTGGAGAATTTAGGGCATTCTGACTCTGACTTCCTGCTTAAGTCTTCCGACAATGATACATTTCCATAAAAGGTCATCTAATGTTCCGGAAATTAAATGCATTGTGATTGTCAATCCCTGTTAAGATAGAGGACTCAGTGATGAGAAGTTACTGGAGTGGGTGTGCAGCATTTCATACTTCATCACTGTGGCATCTTTGGTTATGAAAATAAGAGATTTTGACATAAGCTACACATAAGTTCATAAACAAATTAAGTCTTCTTTTATGGAATATACTAAACTTAAAATCCCCAAATAAGCCTGTGAACATTTTTCTAACCCAAGAAGAGTAAAAACTTCAAGCTACTTATAGACTTAATTTAATGTCTCAGCAACTAAGCCATTTTTTCCATCCATTCAGACACTGAGATTTCTAATAAAAATGATTACTGTGTCATCTACTTTATATACATGATTATCAGTCCTTAACGCAACTCTGGAAAGTAAGGATAATTATTTCCATTTTACTTATATGGAAACAAAAGCCCAGAGAGGTGCAGGACTTTCTGTATGTCACACAGCTACCAAGAGGCATAGTTGGGATTTGAGCCCATTGAATTCTGACTGTAAGTTTGTGGTAAATGTTGATTATTAGCACACATGCATCATTTTAATATTACCATGAAGAATGGTTGCAGTTAGTGAGAAGAAGCAGATGGCTGAGGACCAATTGCTTAGCCAACATTTGAATTCAAGATGGTATGTCCTTATTTCTAATCCTGGGACCTCACTCTTCCCTAGCCTTGCCCATCTCTTCCTACATTCTAGAGCAAGGAAGTGAATACAGTATGAATACAGCGTATTTACAATGTTAATATCAATTATTGGCAATTTCATTGAAGATTAGAAATTAGTAAATTTAATGAGACAATAGTAGTGAGTGTTATGGTACTAGCTATAAAGAGCTTATAATATTCTGTCAAATCTAGGATATTTCTTTTCCCCACTCAACAGCAGGAGGAGCCACTGGAAAATTGAAATATAGAAAGAGGTGTATTAACCTCACCATCAACTACATTCCCTTTCAGGTCTCATTTGTGCAGTACAGTGACGAGGTCAAGTCTGAGTTCAAGCTGAACACGTACAATGACAAGGCCCAAGCCCTTGGGGCCCTCCAGAACATTAGGTACAGAGGAGGAAACACAAGAACAGGTACAGTTAATCACCTGTGAACGTAGACCTTCACTCTTCAAAGCATTCGGAGTGGTAGAACGGAGTGTACTACCACATTCTAATATTCAGATTCTTCTCAGTTGCGTGTGTCTATTGGCATTTGGATAGTTTTCACTGAGGTGATACTAAGATGTTCTATGCCATACTCTATAGGCAAAGCTCTCACGTTTATCAAGGAGAAGGTCTTGACTTGGGAGAGTGGCATGAGGAAGAACGTCCCCAAGGTGCTGGTTGTGGTCACAGACGGTCGGTCACAGGATGAGGTCAAGAAAGCAGCTTTGGTCATCCAGCAGTCAGGTAAGCACAGGCATGAATTTGATGCCTATTGAGTGCACTCATTATTTTAACAGTTTTACATTTTCAGGAATGATTGCAAATGATGAAACTACTGATTTTACTTTATTATCCCTGTTTTACTCTGGAGTCCATACCCTTGAAATGTTAGTTTATATTTCATTTATGGATGATTTAGTAAGTGCTCAAATATATATATATATATATATACACCTTTGTATAAGATGTGACTCAGGGTATGTAAAAGAGCAAACCTAATTTCCCCATCATGGCTGGAAGGCTACAGAATGCAATAATAGAATGGTCCCAGAGCAGGCCTCTTACCATAGCAGAAGTGAATTTGGATGCTTGTAATCTGTGCCAGAAGAAACATAGGGAAGGCTTTAGCTTTAGCACATCCTTGCAGATGCACCAGACCCAATGCAGATTGCTGAAAGGAGGAGGAGGAAGACATCTTTGAGGTAGACCTTGAAAATCAAATATCCTGAGAACCTCCTGGCAACACGGTCCTTTGGATTCATTATTTAGGATTATTAGAGATGAAATAAGGTCTCACCAGTACTTGCATTAACACGCTTCATACCCCCAAATCCCAACTCCCAGGCAGAATCGAAGGTTAACATATTTTAGGGAGAATTCTGTTTTGTGCATGATATACTGCAGTAAATTTACAAGTACTTTGTTATATGGAATTTGTCATCTGCACATAATTCTTTGCCTAAAAGAACGAGTCACAATTAGTGCTAAGGCATGCTATCTTTCAATACAGATTGTTCTTTGTACTGACTTTTTCAAAAAAATTAATTATTGCCTTTATTTTTTTAAGTTTGTTTATTTATTTATTTATTTATTTATTTATTTATTTATTTATTTATGTAGAACAAGTGGGGGAGGGACAGGGAGAGAGGGAGAATCCCAAGCAGGTTCCACACTGTCAGTACAGAGCCTGACGTTGGGCTCAAACTCACAAATTGTGACATCATGACCTGAGCCTAAGTCAAGAGTCAAATGCATAAGTGACTGAGCCACCCAGACTCCTCAGTTATTGACTTTATGTCATGCGCTTTGAGCAGATACCTACATATTTTGAGTTTTGGGCTGATTTAAGTTTGGGGTGATGCATACTTGCTCAGTTACCTTATTTATATCTGAGTAGAGAACTAATTTCTTCTATAGTCTATTTTTTTCTACTTTCAAATTAAGCTTTTGGAATGAAGTGTTAGCCTCAATAAAGTAAAGTTTATTCCCACTGGGAATTATAGATTCCATTTCAAAAGTGGCCAAAGTACTTCTTTTGAGCCTGAGTTTGTTGAGAAAATCAGTTTCAAGAACTCAAATTTTAAAATGAGACCATTCTTGGTTTCTGAGTTAGATAAGTTTAAAGATTAATGATGCCTAAGAGAGCTGTCGAATAGATGGGCATCTTAGGACTATGGATCTCTGGAAGGAAATGTGCACCACATCAAGTTTTCTGCTGTTAAAATATGCACCTTTTAATTGTTAGGATTTTATTTTAGGAAACCTAATTGAGTTTTCTAAGACCGGAAATAGGAAGACCTGGAAAAAGTCCATATTCACTAAAGAGAGTTTGTCAATTAAAAGAACTTGCTGCATATACTGAGAACATCAGCATCATTTCTGAAAAGGTTTTATTTTGAACTGCTTAATAAAGAATGGGAAAGGGGACTGTTATTCACTCTATAAACACTGCTCCGCAGGGTTCAGTGTCTTTGTAGTTGGTGTGGCTGACGTTGATTACAATGAGCTTGCCAACATTGCCAGCAAACCAAGTGAACGGCACGTGTTCATTGTGGATGACTTTGAATCTTTTGAGAAGATTGAGGACAACCTCATCACATTTGTCTGTGAGACTGCCACTTCAAGTAAGTCATGGTCCAGATGGATCCACAACTGCACCTGTTTTGGAAGAAAGAGATTTAGTAGACAATAGTCTGTCCTGTATGGGATCAGGTCCGTGCGTAAATAGATTCAGGGAAATCACTTGGGAACCTGATGAATCATTGTTCCTATTGAGATCATGCTAAATGTGTGTTTGTCAGAGGTCCACTTTTAGCCTTGAGGATGTAATATTCCTTGTATGGAAATGAAGTGTTTTAACATAATCCTTTTCCCACCATCCCAATGCTGTGACGTTTGAGTAAATTAATCTTCAGCTTAGAAATGCATTTATAGAAGCATTTCTGTGAGATGAAAGTTTTCCCTATTAGTAATCAATTGGTATTTGTTCTGTCAACATCATGCTTCAAGGGAGCAAGGAAAACACTGACTTTTGCATGTGCACTCCATGGAAATTCTCTTGGTTCTCATTTGCCTTTTTTGGGTGTAGGGTTTTTTTTTGTTTGTTTGTTTTTTTTTTTGCCAAGACTTCAATGAACTTAAAGCTTTTCAAATACAGTGAAGGACCAAAGATCAATTATTGAAGTCAATTTATCCTCTTCCCCTTTCATAGGTGCTTATGCACCTATTATGGAGACAGTTATGTGGCTAGGATTAGACCCCTGGTCCTAGGGAAAGCTACGCTTCACAAGTGTTATATTTCACCTTCTTAAACATTACTAAAAACACAGATATCTGCTCAAAGGTGGCAGTAGTGAACAGTAATCGGGCTTTACTTTCATAACTCATGCCAAAGCTCAGAATGGAATTGCACAAGGGGAAGGAGTAGTGGGTCTGGAGGTACTGCCGTCTCTCTTGCAGTGCAGGGCGTCCTGAAAGCCCCCCTCTGGGATCCCTGGCTCTGGGGGCCCAGGGTGCCACACACTCATCATCGCTCTGTGATGTCCGGTAGCCGACGTGGGGCTCAACATTTGGCAGACAGCTGAATGGGGACAAACTCCTCCTGCCTTTGCCTAAGTCTTTCTGGGGAGAAGAGTTCTTGAGTCTATTGAAACACATCTGAAAATTTACCCCCTTTAATTCTATTTTGCTATTTGTAAGAACACTGTAAAACTCCCACTTGGACTAGAGGATTTTCAGAAAACATTGATTATACCAGTTAGCACCATAATTTCTCCTACACAAAGAAAGTCTACAAGAAATCACTTTTAAAGGGTTAGACTGATGTTATTTTTTGTAAAGGAACGAACACTCCCATAACTCAATACACGTACATAGCTGCTTTTTGTGCGTGTATCATGTTTGTGGATCATGTCGGTGAATCACACTCAGAGAACGCTTTGTGTTGCAGGTTGTCCTCTCATTTATTTGGATGGCTACACCTCACCCGGTAAGCATTTATACCCTTGGACTAATTTATTTATAGATTTGAGCAACAGCATAATTATAATGACCTCATTTCAATATTTTCTTTTCTTTTCTGGTGTAAAGGTTTTAAGATGCTCGAAGCATACAACCTGACAGAAAAGAATTTTGCTTCTGTACCAGGAGTCTCTTTGGAGTCGGGGTCTTTCCCCAGCTACTCAGCCTACAAGCTTCAGAAGAATGCCTTTGTGAATCAGCCTACAGCGTAAGTGTGTGACAACGGAGGAGCTTCTTTTTCTAATACCGACACTTTTTTTGTGGTTCTCAGAACTTTTGCTGCCTTCTTAAAATCTGGAAGCTTTAGAATTGTCAGAAGTCTCCTCATGGATGACTTAGCTTAGTTTCCTTAAATATAGTAAGTTTAGTGTCCTCCCCATTGGGTCACACAGGAGACTAGGACTCAAGCCTTACTATTCTCAGACCCAAGAATCTCATCCTGGTTCTGTAGCATTATGGAAAATGGACCGTTTAGGATTTAAGGCTAAGATTGTAGATTTAAGGCTTCTTCTAAGGGAGGCTGTTTAAACAGGAAGGCAGCTAATGATTTTGAACCTTTCTCCCTGTGGTGCAGAGGGACCGAATGGAATAAATGCAGAATGAGAGCCGGCATTCTTTTTAATGTTTCAAATCTCCAGAAGATGAAATATTATGGCAGTTTTGCTTGTCCAAGATCAGACAGGCAGCGGTTAGTTTTTATTGGCCGATGCTCTGGCAATCTGTTGGGTAGCTCTAGCTGTTGTTATTTTACTTCATGAAAGTTTGCACCTGGGAATCATAACTAAAATATGTATTTTTTATTCGTTAGAATTAAAACACTTTAATGTTGAAAATATGTGTTTGGCAGCTTATGGGGAGAAAAGAACAAGAAGAAATAAAGCCTTTAGAGACTTAGGACAGGGTCAGAAAATGATGTCTGAAATTTGAAATGCTCTGGGAAAGCTGATGGAAAATTCAGACTGAAACCAAAGCTAATTTCTCTTAAGGAAGCATAGATCGTATTGTTGTAGTTCGACCACATTGCAAGTTCCTGACGCTTCTATGGTTGACCATCATGGTTTGCAGTTTTAGGTTTGTCAGTGAATCTTAATACCCAGTGTTTAACGTTCAGTCACCACGAGGTATGATTCCTACACTTAACTTATGACCGCCTGTGTTCTCAAGAGTCAGGACTGTGGCTGAAAGAAAGAAGCATAAATGCAACTACATTTTTTTTCATAAGCACTCACTAACTGATGGAGAAACATGGACTGGGTGAGAGATGAATTAAAATGGAGAAGATATTATTTTTAACACGGAATATTATGGAGATAGGAAGTTTTTGCACATACGAAAGGCATCGTGCCAGCTTGCCGAGAACATACGGTTTAAGAAAAAGGGTGGCATTGTGTTCCGGAAGTACCAGTGATAGGCACTAGGATGTGAAACTTTAAGAGACATTCTGTGCCCTCTGTCTAAATTTGTGGAGGAACAGCTTCTTTTCTGTCCAAGAGTTGATAATTAAAGCCTAGTCACTACCTTCAGAAAGAAAGTATTATTAAATGGTCTCACACAGAAAACCATCAATCCTGCTTCAAAGATTCCCCCAGAACAATGACTGACTCAATTCTGGAAGAGCACATGGGACCACATTTTTTGTCTAATAGCCTGAGAGCCAAGAAGCATTTCCTTTTAATTGAATCACATCCTTTATCACCACTAAATGTTTGCACATGTACATGGCCTTAACATTTATTACGGGTTTAATTTTTGAGAACATGTGAGCTTCTGGAGATTATGTGATTTATTTGATTTCAAGGGAGGAATTTGGAAGTGTAAAAACTATCAGAGATAGGGAAGGAGAAATTAAAACCTTACCCCGTATTACTCATGATCTCATTCCCCTGACATTGGAAATTAAGTGTATTTAGTAAGATTCATTTTCTTCAAATTAGATGCATAGATATAATGTCTATCACTCTAAAACCATAATGTAATGTTATAATCATATTTGTGTCTAAATTAACAGTAGGATACTACCAGTTATTCACAGTAGGATGAAAGATCATTGGGCAATTTCCGAGACTTTTGAGACCTTAGCAGGTTTTAAATAATCTACTTACATAATAGATCTTTATTGTTTGTTCTTTTGATGTGTTTCCTAAATTTTTCTTCTTCTAATATGTAGCCAGATTATTGTGGCTGGCTTCTAGTATGACTTCTAATAATGAGTTTATTGTACAAAGACTTAAAGTATTCTCTATTTGTGGTGAGAAATCCTTATTAATTAATTAATCAATGGTTTTATCCAACAGAGATCTACACCCAAATGGACTCCCTTCTTCATACACAATTATATTATTGTTCAGACTTCTCCCAGAAACTCCCAGTGACCCTTTTGCCATTTGGCAAATCACAGATCGAGATTACAAACCACAAGTTGGAGTGATTGCAGATCGTAAGGATTTTTATCTTATTTTAAGGCACATGCATACTACTTTTGATTATGAGTTCTCTTTCCTTTTCTTTAAAAACCTACTGAACATATAGAATTACTTGATATACACTTTTATGCTTAAAAATATAACATATCAGTGTTCTAATTTCATTTAATCTCAACTGAAATCATTGCATATGTTAGAAATCTCTCCAACAAGAATTAGTTGTTAATATTTTCCACGTAAAGTACACCATGCATGTGATTTAATAACAATTATGTGTTGGTTACAGCTTCTAGCAAGACATTATCATTCTTTAACAAGGATACAAGAGGTGAGGTGCAAACTGTTACATTTGACACAGATGAAGTGAAGACATTATTTTATGGAAGTTTTCACAAGGTAAAAACATAAAATATCTGATTATTTACAGAAAAAGAATATGATTTAAAATGCAAACTAATTTATTATTTATTAAAAGGTCATGTTAAATTGGTAGAAACATAGCTATGTCTTTTAAAAATAAGATTTTATTTTAAAGAATTTGATTAATTCAATAATAGTAAAAATAAAACAGTAACTCTACTTATAAGGAGATAATTACTATAACATGATGATATATTTTTCTGTGCTAATATCTTTTCAAAATTTGAGTCATGTAGTATAGATAGTTTTGCATGCCTATTTTTTCTACTTACCATTTTATTATTATTATTATTATTTATTTTGTTTCAAAAACTTAATTTTTGTGGATAGTATTTTAATCAATAAAAGATAAAATAATTAGGATAATGTAGACTTTTTATCAAATTTCTAATGGACGATTAATTGACAAATGAGTACTACAATTGGGAGCATTAGAAGTGAAAAGAGCCATCTAGGTTAGAATGGGCTTTTTAATGGTATTCCTTCATCCTCCTGAGTTAACAGGAGGAATACCACTTGTGCAATCGTATGGCACTCGGAACATTAGTCCCCATGCAAAGGAGACAAATATTTCCAGTTCAGTCTGATTCTCAAGTAAAAATTGAACCTTCCTGTACTTGAGTAGTTTAGCTAGATTTCTTGCAAATTCTCTTCCTGAGAGTCTTGGTTTCTTTCCAGAATGTTTTTCTTATTGATGAATCACTCCTGCTAAGGATGGCAAGGAACTCTCCTCATGGAGCTCAAAGGAGTGAGAAGTAAAACAACAATGAAGGAAAAAGAAAGATCTCTGAGTATAATGGCATATCTACTTCCATGATGAAGTACAGTAAAATAAATGCCTTACTGTGAAAAAAAATTCTAGTTTGACAAATATTACTAGCTTCAGCGGCTCCTTATCTGATAATAGATGTTGAATTTGGCCAAGTTCTTATGAACTTTTTTGGCTCACTGATATACCTATTAAACACATTTGGGTAGTTGCTAAAAAGAACTATTTTATTTTTCCTTCCATACCACTGAAGATATTAGAAATTTATGAACCAACTGATAACCACTTAAACTCTCTTATGTTTACATTTCCAACTCTCATCAAATATTTCATTCTACTTTTAAAAAAAAGCAGATTTTGTGCAGAGGTCTATAGTGACAGTCATTAATTACAAATCAAGGTAATTTTTTTGAGGCATTTGTGTTCTTGGGTTTTATGTAATGCCTCTTCTTATTCCCTTCTGACAAGCTCTCTTATCTCCACAAATCTCTACCATTTTTTCTCATCAGACCTTTCTTTTTTTAGTTCTCCAATACATTTTCACTATGCTCTTTTTTCCTTCCCCTGTCCTCCCCCTCATTCTTTTAACCTATTCTTATTTGTCTCATCAATTCAAGTACTAAGTTCAGTCACTATTGTCTGTCTACATTTTTTACTGATCCAAAGATTCAAAAATTTTTTTTTCATTTTTCATCTAATTTGGGAATTGAAATTCTTCAGTCTTTTGGATGAAAATGAGTGGTACTCTGATAGTGGAAAATTAGTGAAAATGAGATGCAGGAGACTCTTGGGAGAGAAAGAGCATAGGCTAAAAAAGCTGAAGTAAGGAATGGCAGACAGTTATTGCTTTTTAAGGATTCTCTTGACACATTTTTGTGTCTCTGTTCCAAGTGAGAAGTTTGTCATAAGAAAAAAACTGGAATAGATGAAAAATAAAGATTTAGGGAATGGTAGAGCTTGGAAAGGGAGATGAGTTGATAAGAGTGTTCCTATTTCTTTCTACTTTTCTGTGACCAAAAATGTTTCACAGCTAGAAAATAATCCCTAAATACTTGGGACAGTGGTCTACAGATGAAGAACCCACTTTGAAATGTTATTATGCCTGTGTTTAAAATGTGACGAAAAGTGCTGAAGAGATAGTAACAAAATACATTTTTTGCATGATATTGACTGGCAATTGGAATAATTTTGTTATCAATTAAAAGTTTGATTTTGAAATAATTTTGGGGGGTACTATGATTTTTCAAAATGCTTTGTGACTCTCTGCCTCTGAGATTGTTCATACAAGAGCCAAAAAATAAGTTTTAGTTCTTATTAGATAATACATATCTTGGCAATGCTTATATGGTGTTCTTAAATTCAATATCAGAAGATTGTTCTGGGGACATTTAAAGTGAATTTTTAGTATGCTATGTATCACTTTTAAGCAAGTAAGCAAGTAAGCAAGCAATATGTATTTCACACTTAGAACTTAAGAGATGAGCTAAATTAATGTTTTGGTGGTGAGTCTATGTGGGAAAAATATTCACTGTTTAAAAACATCACTAGAGACTCTCCTTATGCTTATTGACTCAAAGCATTTAAGGAAATTTCCTTTTAATTTGAAGCCAAACTTTTCAAAGTAATCATCAAAGGCTTACTGAGTATTTGTGCTGTGGTAAGTGGAAACTATGAGCATAACTATAAACTCAAAGATTACCTGCGCCATTCTTTACATTGTTGAAATACAAATGTTTTATTAATTATCTGCACAAATAGATTTAAATTCTGAGTGTGCTCAATATCAGATAGGAAATAAATCAACATAAGATTCTTTCGTTATAAGGGAACTGAATCTTATATCCATTGATTTCCGGAACTGAATCTCTGTAGAACATATGTACTAATTCTTTACTATGTTAAGTGGTCTATATGGTGTGCATGTTCTTTTTGACTGAGATTAGGGAATAACAAATTAAAAATTGAATTTAACAAAATCAATTGAAGACATTTGAGGATCCTTTTTACTGAGTATAATAATACATTAATAATTTATTACCTTGTATTGGAATAGTTCTTTATAGTTAATGGGATCATCTCATCTACTAATTATCTTTGGTCACCTCAGAAAGAGTAAATATGGGAAAGTAGGCAATTATGCATGTATATGTGGATGAAGGCTTATTTACTTGGATGTTTTTAATAAATGACATTGACTTTGCTACCTGGTTCTTGGGATTTTAGTCCAAGACTTGATGTGGGATAAAAATAATATAAATAACATATTTGTCAACCTCTGATTTGAAATATGCAGAAATCAGCCAAGGTTTTTGGAATAGAAACTTTATAATGAAATAAATGATTTTTTTAGGTTCATATTGTAGTGACCTCAAAAAGTGTCAAGATTTACATCGACTGCTATGAAATTATAGAAAAAGACATCAAGGAAGCTGGAAATATCACAACTGATGGTTATGAAATTCTTGGAAAACTTCTTAAAGGGGAGAGGAAATCAGCCACAGTAAGTAGCACATTTTATTTTTCTTGGTACCTTGTGTTAAGATTAAAACAGCATTTTAAAATTAATCAGTGAGGTTTTTTCCCCATGGGTTTTAAATTGTCAAATTTCTTGGTCAGATTGAAACTTTGAAAAAGTTACATTGAGGAAGTATACTACTGACAGAACATAATAATGTGCTTTACTGCTAGAAACAAAATAAGATGTCAAGACACCAGAGAACATCATGTAGTCATCTTGAAACAGGATCAAATTGGAGAGCAGAACACAAATAGTTGCCAGGATAATCAGTGAAATCTAAAATAACTTGCTTTTTGTTCTTCAAAGATAGCGATTGTTAATACAAATTTGTGCAATCAAGACATTAGGCATTTGTAGCTTGATGACACAGACACCAACAGTGACTGTCACATAGCCCATGCTCTCTCAGAGAAGAGTCATTATCTGTCTGCCTCAGAAGGAAGATCAGTCCAGGAGGGTGGCCAACTGACTGCATTACTCACAATTTGCACTGGCTCAAGTTTGAGGCGGGAGCATGCCAACTGTATTTATAATGCTGTCTAGTAATAAAATTTTAAATTTAGAGTTTTCACTGTATCAGGCTAATTAAGTTCATATTAAGTGTCAATCAATAATAATATTGTCCTATAAGCAAGATTAGGGGCACCTGGGTGGCTCAGTTGGTTAAGCCTCCGACTCATGATTTTGGCTCAGGTCATGATCTCAGGGTCCTGGGATCAAGTGCTGAGTTGGGCTCCATGCTGAGCATGGAGCCTGCTGAAGATTTTCCCTCCTTCTCTCTGCCTCTTTCCCCTGTAAAAAAAATAAATAAAAGCAAGGTTAACATCTTTTGCTTCTTTTATTTTAAATTGCATTTATTTAATTTAGCTTTCTTCCACAGACAGGATTTTGTTCTCCTAGATTCACAAGTGAAATTTTTATTCTTCAATGCAGAAACTATTAGTATCAACTTAAAATATTATGATTCACATCTGGATTTTTAATTTAATTAAATTTAAAAAATTTTTAGGATTAATAGAATACTTAATATGTTTAATCTTATAAATCAATAATGATAATAATGATTACTAAGATTTATCAAGCACTTAGCATGTAACTTTATTTTTTTATTGAAATATAGGTGATACATGATGTTATATTACTTTCAAATGTACAATAGGGATTCAACAAGTTAATACATAGACTTTTTATTGAATGTTGGATTTTTTTCTTTAAGTAGAACAATTATAACAAGTTTATAAGGATAGCTATATCTAAGCAGCCCTTTCTTTTTTATCAAAAGAATTTTATTTTTTAAATATGGAAAGATAGAAAATATACCCTGTATTGAAATAGTTAAGCTTAATCATCAAAGTTATTAGTCAGTCCCAGGTAAGAATTTATGAAAACAAAACATCAATTTTAGAATAAATGAGAAATGTTATTTTTAAAGTTATTTTTCTACAAGGGTGGACTTTTAAAAGTTGATTTAAATGTATGTAATCTTTCAACTCTTAATTAATACATTCTTAATCCTTAATTAAAGAAATTAATGTTCTCTTTAAAAAACAAAACAAAACTCAACCAAGCATTTTATTTTAGCTGAGGAAGTGAATCAGATGTGGGAATTTCACATATGCATTTTGTTTTAACATCTCCTTCTTTTAGGCATAGGTTTTTATGTTCTTCCCTATCAAGTAAGAATCACATTGCCCTCAAGGGTTTGCACTCTTGAGAGACTCTTTGTGAGAAACTGGCAAAGGTTAAACTGTGGAAATGTTAATATGAAATGGTTTTCACGCATCGTTAGTGGATGTTGCTGTTGGTTGTTTGCAGTTCCAGATCCAGAATTTTGATATTGTATGCAGTCCGGTGTGGACCAGTAGAGACAGATGCTGTGATATTCCCTCTAGGGTAAGTAAGATGGGATGGAATCATTGTCATGGTCTTAATAGTCCTCCTGGAATGAGGGATGTGGATGCAGATGGTCTGGGAGAGGAAGTAGCACTCAGCACCTGACTCTCCATGATGGAGCCAAGGGACATACATGATGTGCACGTTCATCAGCTACCACAGCTCAGGCCAGTGACCTCCTCCTTTAAAAACTAGGAATACACAAGACCACATCTGGAAATTCTCCCTAACAGCCAGGGTGGTTACGCGTAGTTGGAAAAGTCTGTTGGATCAGGGCGTTTGTTATATCTGCTTATTACAAAGTCCTCCTATTGCTTGTAAAATATCAGCATTTTACAGAATAAAAACCATCACCTCTGTGGATATCTAAGGCTTATGGTAGACATAACCATATTACTTTATGAGATAATGGTTTTCTCTCATTGTAGCTACAGAGTTGAATGTGATGACAGAGTAGATGCTTTTGGCAAGCAATGAGCTACATGCATCCACAGGACCAATGTGTATTATTTATTCAACAAATACTTATTGAGCACCTATTTATTGTAAGCCAGGCCCAATTCTATGTGCATGGATTACAGCAGTAAAAAGTGAATATTCTAGTAGAAGGGAAGGAGAGAGAAAGAATTAACAAGTAGATATATGCTACATTACAGAGTAGAAAGTCTTATGATGAAAAACAAATCAGGGTGAAGGGATAAAGAGCCAGGTGAGCACCATCAGCCCTTGGGCATAAGGTGAGGTTTAAACAGAGACCTGAAGAAGTGAGAAAGTGGACAATGTGGATGATGGAGAAACAGCATTCCAGTCAGAGGAGACTGTCCATGCAAAGGTCCTAAGACCACAAAGTGCCCTAAATATCTGAGAAACATTAAGTAGATCAGTGGCAGCTGGAGTAAAGTGAGTGGGAAGGGCAGTGGTAGGCAGTGAGATGGGCAAGGTGACGCTAGTTTGCAGAACATGTAAGGCCTTGTAGGTCCTGGAAAGCACTTTAGATTTTACTTTGACTGAAATGGGCATTAATATCTGAGATACTCACCATTTTTTTGATACTGGATTGGAGAAAACTGGATTAAATTACCGGTGGTCCATGATGATTTTGTAAACATTGTAAGTATGTAAGGTTTCCTAAAGTAACACATACAGACATAAAGGACCAAAGCAAGATTCAACGTAAGACTATTTGCAATGATAAATACAAATTATTTCTTCAAGTTGAGAAACAGATTGTATCTAAGACAAATGGGGGTGGAGGACTGGAAGTCATTTTACTCTCAATTCACAGGTAAATATTCTTTTCAAAATTTCAGAGAGATGAAGCAAAATGCCCTGCTCTTCCAAACGCTTGCACGTGTACACAGGACAGCGTTGGACCTCCCGGTCCACCAGGCCCTGCGGTAAGGAGATTACAGTAGTCCTTCTAGTCTTCCCTCTTAAGTCTTTGAAGTGATCATCTTTTTGCCATAAAATGCTTTCAGTCATCTGTATCTTCTGGGACAGAGCAAATTAAATTGCAGGCCATTTTTTTTGTGGTATGTTTTGAGATCCAAAATGGAATAAATCAAGGAGAAAATTTGAACATATTTGGATACATTTCTCCAGTCATGCAAGAATGAATGCTATTGACTAGTATTTGAGAGCTCTTTCCTTAGAGATGTGAATCTGGGTTTCCATCTGTAATCGCTTGATTTTGAAAATTTCTTCACATCTCCCAAAAGCTTCTTGGATGTATGCTATGAAGCTACGGACGAGAGGCTGATCCAAGAAAAACTTGTTTAGAACCTAGGATATGTATGCCATATGTAGCAGATACACCTGAGAATAACAACAAATAGGGAAATTTACATATGTGATGATACCATAAACTCAGGGTGAAAGTATTGGGGTTTGGAATAACTTGAGTAGGAAGTCTGTGACCAGGTCTATTCATGGGGGAGGGGCACAAAAGATTACAGTGATAGATTTTACTAATCAATGTGGAACCCCTTGATTCAGTTAACACAGCATCTGACCTGGGCTGATTTTGTGGAATGGAAATGATACCTCTAAGCCCTATTGGCCTCTTTTAAGAAAATGGTTAATTAATGTAGGAATATCTCAGAAATTCTCAGAACACAAAATTTTATTGTACTTAGCAAATTTTATTGTACTTAGTTCAGAGCAAATAATGTAAATTGATTATAGGTTAATTACAAACCAGCTCCTCTCATATAGGATAAAATGTTACTGGAATTATTATCACTTATTTATTTATTATTAACAGTGACTTACCTCATTTATATTTGTAATAATAAAATTATGTCCTGGATGTAACTTAGGTGTTTTTGAGAAGTAAGGATTTTTTTCATAAGATAACATTATTAGATGTCATTATTATATTTATTTCCTTTTTGTTCAGTGAACTCTGATTTCCAGTTACTAAACTACACATTCTGAGATTATGAAAGATTCAAGATACTCTTCTTTTTGCATATTATTTTCACTGAAGAATGCACTCATATAATTCCAAACAGAAATTTTTCCTTGCTGTACTAAAGTAATGCTTGTTTCTTCTAGTAAATGTCCAATAAGTTTCAAAAGTTGCTAATGATTAAGAAAAGTTCAGAATGTAGAAGTGAGGCACTTAAAATGTAGAAAGTTATGAAATTCTCTTTCCCCACATATTTGTATGATATGTTGAATTCACTTCAATATTTTGTAAGTAACTATAGAAGTATTGATTGCCTGGAGAACCCTGCTTCTTGAAGTAATTTCTATATATCAGCTTCTCCCTGCTTTCCTATTTTCACTCTAAAATGTGTTCTTACTATGTATTTCAGGGAGGACCTGGTGCTAAAGGTCCCAGAGGTGAAAGAGGTATCAGTGGGGCAGTTGTAAGTATATTTTATGGCGCATTTAAGTTTTCATGTATATGTTGAAGTCTGATTGTTCAAATTTCCACTAAGGGGATATGTGACCTTGAGCAAGTTAAGTTCAAGTTTAGTGTACTTTAGGTAATATAATTACCTCTGTCTTGTCTCTGGATGTCAAAATGATGGATTAGACTAGCAGGGAAAAAAATGTCCAAGGCATCTCACTGCTGTAGGGATTACACATAGGAAGTCAGAAGAACCAAAGGGTTCTGCTATAACATGGAGAAATAGAGCAAGTAATCCAGTCATCGGGAGACCCACCGGGAGCAGAGTCCCCCTGGAAAGCTGTAGGGGGTTGGGAGCACTTCTGCTGCTCTTTTTTTTCACCTGCCTCAGAGAAGGAGCTGAGCGGTCATGTATGTGTTCAGTGGGGTCACTGGCCCCTTTCTACCAGGTCCATACTTGTCTTCCATAAAATAACTCAAGCTGATTAGGGCAATATATTATGAAGATGATGTGTACTTTTAGTCATCATATTACTAATGATAAGCTAACCCAGTTAGGAAAGGGTGAGGCTGGGGTGCTAACCCAGGTCCCTGACTGCAAGTGTGGACCTTCTCTACCTGGGTGTGTTGCAAAGAAGCTCCAGCACAGAGCATCTGCTTGGTGGATATCTGTTCTTACCTTGCTTGATTTATATACACATTAGTTCCTGAAATAAGGCCAAGTCTAAGAGAAAACAGGACTGGCATAAACTAAACAAATCCACTCAAATTCAAGGTTTGATCTCATATGATTCTTGAATATATCATATTCAGTGTGTCTTACCTCTTTTACAAATCTAATGGGACTTTGGGAAATGTAAGTGCTCTTATGAATTTATTGCACTTTTCAATTGTTCTTTAATGAATAATAAAAGGAAGAAAGGAATGGCACTAAGAAATGCTTTTATAGGTGCATAGATTTCTAAACGTTTGCAAACACATGACTCATGTCTTAAGACATACCCACAGGCTTCTGATTGGATGTTAGCACTAGAAGGTCATTACGTGACTTTGTGGTTGTTTCTCTCTTGTATGCTTTAGGGGCCCCCTGGCCCTCGTGGAGACACAGGTCCTCCAGGCCCCCAGGGACCGCCAGGCCCCCAGGGACCCAACGGACTCTCCATTCCTGGAGAACAAGTAAGTACAAAGGCTTTCTGTATTTCAGTGAGGATGGTGGATTAACATTAAGTTTAACTGGAATGTTTTTTACTGTATTTTGCCAAACTCAAATGTTTCCTGAGAACTCAACAAGGTTAGTCATTGAAATAACTTCCTATGATTATGATTTCAGATATGTAAATAGCGTATGTAATAATATATAAATGTGTAGATAAAATTATTGCTACTAATTTGACCTTTAAAAATGAATAGGTAATACATATATACTTCAGCATCCTGAAAGCTTTGAAATTACTTTCAGTGTGTGGCAATCCTTTGTTAATATTTATGACCTCAAGGCAAGCTTGCATTGTTTATCTAGGTCACTACTTCTTAATAAAATATTTATTTTTTTGTTCCAAATGCTCATCTGAAGTTATAAGGGTGTTTTACTTTTTAGGACTCATCTTTTATTTAACCACTAACATTTTTTCTATACTCTAAAATGAACAAAAAATACACTATATGAATAAGAATATGATAACTGCATCGTTTTAAATTTAAGTTTAAACTCCCTTTTAAGGTGCTTTAATATAGGATATATAAATTTTCTTGGCACTGAAAGGAAAAAAAATTGATACCAGATAGAGCTAGAAATGAGACATGTGGAGAGATAGGGCTCTCTAACTCAAAAGGGTCACCTACATCTACTTTTAGCTTCCTATGTCCAAAAAGGACTTTTGGGGCTTTTACCTTTCTTACTACTATTATTAAATTTATCAGTTTTAATTAATTCTACTTTGCCTTCGTGACAAGTGTTTTCTAGTATGTAGTTATAAAGACCAAAAGTATGTTATAATACATCATTGAATATCTATTAAAATTAGCAACTAATTAAATATATTAAATAAAAAAAGTTTTACTCCCTTAAAATTTTCTTTCTATGAAAATCCTTTATGTTAAACTATGTTATTTTAAAGTAGGTATATTGTCCCATAATTATATAAAATTATCCTTTAATATTATAAATGAAAATTGGAACAGCATTTGTAGCTTAAAAAGTATCAATCCAAAAAATGATTAATTCATCTACCTTCCAAAATATGTTTACATTGGATTTATGAAGTGATGGGGATTTCAGAAGTGACTCATGTCTCCCCTTTTCACTTCATCTCTGTAAAATGCCTGAGGACTGTCTTCCTCTTGCTGCTCTAGGGTCGCCAAGGGATGAAAGGTGATGCTGGAGAGCCAGGACTTCCCGGCCGGACAGTGAGTTGTTCTTGAAGCTACTTCTTTTTTTCACTTGTCAGGCGCTATCTGAAGAGTCACCCTTGTAGTGCCTCAGAAGGTGAACACAGAGGAAGCACAAAGCAGAAGCCAGGCTATGTGCTTCTTCTTATTTCCATTTTATAACCTTGTCTTTGTCATTAAGTTTGTGCTGTTCAATTCAGGTGAGGGCTTACTGATAATCATCTTCTATATGGCTGACACTGTGCTTGGTTCTGGTTTTCTGTTTCTTTTCAGAGCCCCCTCAATTTTTTTCCCAGCATTTTGAAGAACAAAACGTATGTTTTCTCATGTAGGAAGTATATTACAGCATTTCACTTGTTTGTTTCCTTTTGTGTAGGGAACCCCAGGGTTACCTGGCCCACCGGGACCAATGGGACCTCCAGGAGATAGAGTAAGTTTTCTCAGGCAGGCTATGTTGATGTTGGAAATGATATCACATTGTTGCCTATTAATGAAGAATTATTTATAATAAATGGCAATAGTAAGATTGCAGAGGTGACAAGCCAGTCTATTCAATTAGAAAGCAAAACCAAAGACACTGCAATCAAGAAATGATGATGGACTGACTCACTTGGTGGTGTTATTACAAAAGTCTTGTAGGGCCCATCATGGCCACCCAGGGTGGGCTTTGGGCAGCCATGGTGGGTTGCCAGGGATATCTATCAATAGGCTCTTCCTGAACTGAGGGACAGGTAGCCATTAACACCATCACTGCTTCTCTGAAAAATGAGGGAGTGGGAAGATCCTATGCTTTTTTGCTTTTTCACTTTCAAACTCTCATCTGTGACTCCAGCTTTGTGGTGAGGCCACCTAGATCTCCCAGCTTGAAGGTGAGGAAGCTTCTCCAGAAATCATTCCCCTCTTCCCGCTTAGCCTTGTCCACCTACTTACCACCTAGTTCCCTACCACTGATGCTAAAAACAGGATGCACAGCTGATAGAACATAAACAACTTTGGAAAGTTAGCTAGACTTTGGTATAGGCATCTGGGCCAGAAAGGGAAGAAGGAAGGAAGGAAGGAAGGAAGGAAGGAAGGAAGGAAGGAAGGAAGGAAGGAAGGAAAGAAGGAAGAAAGAAAGAAAGAAAGAAAGAAAGAAGAAAAGAAGGAAAGAAACTTGAATTCTGTGGTTGAAGAGAAGAAAGCTCAGAAGAGCAAGCCCAAGGACCACAGTGAGAAAGGAAGACTTGTTACCAAGATGGAGTTGGTAGGAATTGGATACATGGGTTGTCTTCAGCATAGATAATTTTCAAAATGAGGCACAGCTTTGGGGACCATTAGAGAGAAACAGAAGAACCGCATGAATAGGTATCTAATACATGTGCACCTATGAAAACAGCCATAGGTCTTCTTATCCAACCTCACCTAGAGGGAAGCAGCTTTGAAAGTCACTGCAGCTTTGAAAATGGAGAAAAAAAAATAAAATTATAGCACAAAGTTATGCATATGGCTCAGTTAGACCTTCTGAGGACATCAGGATAAGATCTTCTTCACCCCTAGATATATGTCTCTTCTAAAAGAAAATGGTTGATCAGACCTAAGTGTTCATGGATGGACACTTTATATATATACATAATGTTCAGCCTTAAGAAAAAAGGAAATCCTGTCTTGTGCAACAACATGGATGAAACTTGAACCTGGGGGACACTATGGTAAGTGAAATAAGCTAAGCTTATTCTGAAGCTGAGCTTATTTATGAATGGGATCTAAGAAACGTTGAACTCATAGAGGTAACTAGTAGAATGGTGGTTGGCAAGGGCAGGGGGCTAGCGGGACAACGAAGAGATGATTGTAAATGGCTATAAAGTTGCAGTTGTTATGCAGGATGAATGAGCTTTGGAGATCTAATGTACAGCATGGTGACTATAGTTAATAATACTATATAGTGTACTTGAACTTTGCAAGTAGAATAGATCTTTAAATTTTCTCACCACACTCAAAAAATGAGAACTATGCAAGGTGACATATATATCAATTACCTTGGCTGCAGTAATCATTTCACCATGTGTACACATATCAAAACATATTGTATGGAAAACAATTTGACAATAAAATATTATGGAAAAAAATAAAAAAATAAAAAGCTTCGCTGAGTGGATCTTAAAAAAAATAAAAAATAAAATAAAATAAAATAAAAATTTTCAGAAAAAAACATATTGTGCATCATAAATATATGACTTTTATTTGTCAATTATGCTTCAGTAAAGCTGGGGGTGAAAAAAGAAAATGTGTGATCAGGAAGTTCTTAGGCTGACTGAAGGAGAATTATTCAGAAATATAATACTCACCTAAACAAATAAACAAGAGGGTCTTAGATAGACATTGGAGACATTTAGATGGAAGACATGCAATTCAAACTGTCTCAGCAACACCACCAGAGTGTCTTAAGTGGCTCTCAGAAGCAATGTTGATGTTACATTGGATGAACTTGGAGTCTGTGTTTTGTTAAGCAGGCCTGGGACTCCCAGAAAACATCTGAAAGCTTTATCTGTATAAGTTTCTGGAAAAAAATATTTGGGGGGCAGTCATGGTGGAATATTTCTAACCAATTTTAAGGAAATAATTTAAACTTCCTCTGTTACAAAACCAATGGAAGCACGGATACTTAATGCAGGCAGTTATCCAAAT
Organism: Suricata suricatta; assembly: GCF_006229205.1. Classification (NCBI taxonomy): domain Eukaryota; kingdom Metazoa; phylum Chordata; class Mammalia; order Carnivora; family Herpestidae; genus Suricata; species Suricata suricatta. Next base: position 64,945,082 of record NC_043706.1, on the reverse strand, counting down.
GCTCTTGATTTTTGCTAGAATCCAAGAATATGGATGAAATTATCACTCCTACTCCCTGCAGAAAATGAGACAAAAATCTCCTTTGACAGAGGAATGCAAGAGCTATAAAAAAAGACCTGACTCAGAAATCCTCTGCTGACTTTTGGAGATCTCTCTGTTGGGATGAATGCTAACTGGGTAGCAGAGTGACTCATGCTAGACAGAGGTCATTTGGCACTGCACGGAGGCAGGGCGTGAGAGCCAACGAGCAAGCCTGTGAAGCGATGCGCGGTGCTCCTGGGGCACATCTCTCTTCCCAGCCAACCTGACGCTCATGCGGATCTGGTCTTTCACGCGAGATGAGGAGCAACAAACCACTAAAAATTAGCTGAGGATTGAGGGTTTCCTTTCTTTGGCATGGAAGGCCATTGAGACAACTTCACTCTTTCCCGGTGTGGGGGAGAGAAGTTCAGCAGCAGTGGGGACATCGGGAGTCCTGCCCTGGCTGGCCGGCCATAGCTTAGGAAACAAGGGAGTTTTGAGTCCAGTGGTTGGCTTCTCCTTCATCTTTTATGTTCTCAGCAACATTTCTTTTCATCCCACTTTGATTCTTTCTGGGCCAGTTTGTGGACACTGACTTTTCAGTAGAGAGGTTAGTCTTCTTTTAGGCTTCCTTACAGTCTGACGAAAGCAAAAGCTAGGATCTTCACAAAAGGAGTCTCCCTTGGAGAAGGCTAGTCTGACTATTAAAATGATTTTGTTTATAACTATAGAAAGGAATAAGTATGGGAATTAATTATTCAGCAAAGGCATCTTAAATTGGGAAGCATTTTAAGGGTATATTTGTCATTGTATTGAAAGATTACTTGCCGTTGTGTTAAATACTTCTCCCTTCACTCTTACCAGTCTCTTTAGTCATTGGTCATTATTTCACTAATTCATAATTAATTTTATGTTTCCAATAGGGCTTTACTGGAAAAGATGGTGCAATGGGACCCAGGGGCCCCCCTGGGCCACCGGTAAGAACTGAATGGGTTACATTGTTGTCTCCCTGCCCCCAAATCCCTACCCTCACTTGCTAGGGAAAAGCCCAATAACCTGGCCTTTCAAGCACATTCCATCTGTACTGTGGGGTACACTGTCAAGGGAGCTGTTTGTTTTATTTTCCTAAATCAAAATGGGCTACAGAAAACAGGTGTGTAAAAATACAGAGTCTGTTTAATCAAGTTACATTTGAGAAATAGAAAAATACCCCTAAGTAACTTGGCTGCTAGTAGGCTAGTGCCCTGGTTCCTTCCAGCCCCACATTGTGCGGTGGGGTTTTAAGACCTTCTTGGTTACTTTCTATTCTAAAATTTTAAGAATCTGTGGCCTGTGCCTTTTCAGTTTTAAGGGTACTTATTACTGAACACCATCAGTCGTTCTGAAGAAGTTTTACCCTAGTAGGTCTTCTAATTAAGATCTTTGGGGAAAACACCACAGCCATTGATTCTGAGAGTTGCATCTACAAATGTGCATCCGGGTGAGATCATAGTTAATGTGTCTGAAGTGATGGATGCTCTTCACGTCTTATGACAGGATATGAACACATGAAGGCATGCGTTAAAATGTGTTATGTATATTTACATTACATTACATTACATATACATTATATATGTTCTCAGATAGACTTTAAATATATAGTAACCTTGCATTTTAAATATTTACTACAGAGCTTAATATTAGCATAATTGATGAAGTAAAGGATTAATTATTTACAACATTTGATGATTCTTTTTTAAGGAAATTTTGGGCTTTAGAACATAAAGTATTGGTTAGTAGATATTATAAATATTCTACAAAAATATGGCTAAGATTTTTGAAGTTGTGTTAAAAGCAACAGGGAGAAATTCTTATGGATTGGAGGGGGTGAAGGGTGCTGACATGATAGAAAAAAGTGGAAGTTCAGAGAAGGCACCAAAGAAATAATGAATTTCTGGGCTGAGAGCAAGACTCCCAGCAACAAGGGAGCAAGCAGTCACGGTGGTACGTGATTTAGCACAGAACCAGCTACTTTCTGCATTTCTTCCCCAACCAAAATTTTCACTCCTGTCTTCTGATGGGTTTTCTGGTTTTGTAATAGAAGTGAACTAAAACACAGGGATTGCTTTCTGCAAATTCATTTTGTAACCAATTCACTAGAATCACAGTCTATGAATTGTGAAACTGATTATACATGTGTATATATTTTTCAAATGGTCTTAAAATATATTTTGGAACTATACACTCCATAAAGATTAAGAATTTTCAAGAGTTTTTCTTTCGTGGTATCTTAAAATTTGGCTTTACTCTTCCCTATTTTATGCTGTTTCTGTTCAGGACTTTCAAAGCTGGTCACGTTTGTTAGTTTACTTTAGATGGCCATTTTCCTTCATCACGCCATTCCCTTTCTCGGCCTGTGTATTGCAGGGAAGCCCAGGCTCTCCGGGAGTCACGGGACCGAGTGGGAAACCAGGAAAGCCCGGAGACCACGGCAGACCAGTAAGTGGACAGATTGCTTGTCTATAGTTATTTCACTGTGGCCATAAATAATGAGAATGTTGCCAAGGCTTTGGCGTATTTATGTTATCTCTGCTGTAATGTGTTTGAAGCATTTGTTGAAACTATGCGAAACCCATGGATTTAACTTGGTACTAGTTCTAAAGTTTTCTCTCTGGGTTATAATATTCTGGGATGAAAATTGTGGTCATGGGGTTTCTTTAAAAGGAGAATGGGATTTTGAGCCAAGACACATATTTCTGCACTGTATAAACACTCAAAGCTGGGTCAGCAGAATGATTCTTTTATTTAGAAGTGGTATGCTGCGTAAGATAGAAAAATACATGATGGTGCGTGGCGCCTCCATTTGTAGTTTATAGATGTTAACCCTTCGTGAGTGTCAGCCAGCCGTACAGTTACTCATTTCTCTTTCATCGAGGATGCTCAATAGTAGACCCAAGATTAAAAGGATTTCTCAGATCCGCTATTTTACTTTTTTATACTGCCCTTCTCCAATTCACATGCAGATTAACTTCCTTTTGGTCAGATGGCCTGGTTAAAATAATAGTTAAGATGGCATGATGCATATCTGGCATTTATAAGTCGGTACCTCCAAAACTGATTTTGAAGTTCCTAAACGTACCAATCTGGAAATATTTGTAATGACCATTGAGCATCATATTCTTCTTTACAACCTTTGTCTCATTTGTATATATGAAGTGTGAATTTATTTTAAGCAGTTTGTCTGAATCGAATTTTAACACATAAAAATTTTTCTTCATGACAATTACGTCCAACTGTTAGCAAGGACACTACTCTATCCGGGCTGTTCTCTGGACAGAACTCTTTTTTAAAGTATTGTCCAGGCTATATAAACCCAAGTTTAAGAACTGTTTAATGTCAAAGAAACTTAGGGTAGAATCTTTATGTGACATGACCTGCCTTCTACGTTTACATAAAATTAAGCAAGCAGCATAAAGATGAAAGGACTCCTGATACACTTTACAATCTATGTGTACCCTAGCACATGAATTTATTATTCTCTTTTCCTCAATGAATCATAGCACAAACTTCACAAGAGCAGTTAAAAGCACATGGAACTTTCCTACCCATTCACAATTCTATTTAATTTGAGTAAGCCTGAAATGGAGCCTTACATAAGAATATACTGGATGTAATTGATGGCTGGAGCTTTTAGCTACCTAAAGGAAACTTCTGCTTCCTTTACTTGAAATGTGATCTCTAGATATTGGCAATGAAGATGATTTCTATAAATCATATATACTAGAGCAATCTCAGAGTGGCAGTAAATTAAAAGAAAAACACACCAGGAAAAATCTCAAAGTAACTGTAAATGTAAAAAAAGGAAAAAAAAAAAAAGAAATTCCTTGCAATTTACAGAAGGCTCCAAACTAAGTGATAATAGTGTTTCCATAAGAGTCAAGTATTTTTGGCAAAGGGAAACCCAAACTCCCGTTTCTTATTATAATTTGGTAACATTTTTTGGACCTTCTCTATCCTCTTTTTCACTTTATTTTTCTCATCCTCCTAAGGTAGAAAATTGCTCCTTTTCTTCTCTTTTCTAACTTACCATTAATTTCTAAAACTAAAACTAGCAGATGGGTGTGTAAAGTTCTTAGCAGAGAGCTTGGCTCAATCACCGTTGGCTTATATCATTGGCTATTGTAAGCAGTTGGTATCTTCTTGCTAAGTTGTAACACGTGATGTTGTATGGTGGCTGTTTCAAGGAATTTCCATGTGGAATATTTTTGCTCATTGATTCAAAACCTGTTTGTTTAGTGACTAAATGTGCTAGTACATGTTCCTGTGTTCGGGGATCTGGGGATATGACAGTGAACAAGACAAAGTCCTGGCCCTCACGGAGAGTCAAGTGAGGGATATAGACCAAAAGCGTATACATAAACGATTTACTTTCTGGTAGTGTTGAGTGATGTGAAGGAAAAGAAGCAGAGTGAGGGCCAAGGGAGTAATTGTGGTAGTGAGAAGGTGGCTATTTTAGACATAGTTGTCAGAGAGCCTGCCTGAGGAGGTGACACTGGAGTGGAGGGAGGGAGAGCTGTTGAAGGTCTGTGGAGAAGAAGAACCAGGTATGGACAAAAGCCTCAGGTGAAGAATGAGTGAAGAATGAGTCTGGCATGAGAAAGGAACCACAGAGAGGCCGGTGTACCCGGACTGAAGGGAGCTGGAGGAGAGGAGTGGCAGGCAAGACCAGAGAGCTGGGCAAGGTGACTGTGTGGACCATCTGGCCCATGACATGGAATTCTTATTTCATGTAAGTGCAATGAGAAGCCCTTAGAGCCAAAGGAGCGACCTAATCTTATTTTCCTTTCAAAGATATCACTCTGGCTTCTGTGGGGAAAATAGACTCTAGAAGGGAAGAATGGGAAAACAGGAAGAGCAGTGAGGAAGATATTGGAGTTCTTCAGGCAAAATTCGTAGAGACTGTAAGAAGTGGTTTGGTTTGGGCCGTTACCTGAGCACTGACTGGGTTTGTCAGTGGTTTAGATGTTCCTTCCATGATAGCAGTTGGCAGCTTAGAAACACATTATGGAAAAACAAAACCTTCTGGCACTATAGAAAACTTTCAAGATCCTCTCATGGCCAGTGAGAGGCTTGACAGAGTAGGGACAAATATTGTGTGGCTGCGTCTAGATGTGGGACCACTTTAGTAAGAGAGTGGTTCCTTTTAAACTCAATGCACACACACACACACATGCACACACACACACATGCACATAAAATAATTGTAAGAAGTTAGAGATATCTATTTAGTTAGGAAATTGACCCAAATCCCACTATTTCTTACTAGAACTGAACAAGATTAACCTCATGAACAATCTACAGTAACAATCTGAGCTACCTAGCCATGGTGATGCAAAGGAGAGAACATGGTACCAAGGGCAATTTCTCATCTGTATTTTAGTTCCAGGCTTATATTGTGAACAACACCATCAATGTATGCAGACTACATAACTTCTAAATGTGTACTCATAAAACTCACATCTCAGCACTAATTTGGAGGATACGTTCTTCTCTGAGAGACAAAGACAGAAAGAGTCTTTTCTACAGACAAACAAAATGCAAGGAAGATGGAGCTAAATATGAAGTGTCCTTTTGCTAATCTGTTAGGAAGCAGACCTTGCTCTCCTTCATCATCACGTCCATCTGTGAATCATTTTAGATCATGTTTGTCAGTTTCTAATCTATGAAATTCCTGTATTTCAGGGTCCATCTGGATTGAAAGGAGAGAAAGGCGATAGAGTATGTATTTCCTAAAATCTATTTACTTATTTTGTGTGTTAAACATTGAAGTCTGAAACTATAGAAATAATATGCTAACGGTTCTCATTAATTTGATCAACAAGGGAGACATCGCTTCCCAGAACATGATGCGAGCAGTTGCAAGACAAGTCTGTGAACAATTGATAAGCGGTAAGATTTCTTTTATTTTTAATGTATGAATGGTTTTTAAATTTATTGCAGGAAAATGCAGAGTTTCAGTGATAAAGTTCAGATACATGTTTCTATTTCATTTTGATGCTCTTATTTTTATACATTCTCGGTTTTGTATCTGGTGAGATAAAACTAGTGATATGTTAATGACTGTCATTAAGAAAAAACCAGAACCCACAGTAAAATAATAGCCTGCATCCTATACTTAATTTGATACAAAATCATATTTTGAAAGGGCTTTTCAATTTCCTCATTAGGATTTTTAGCGATCTTCACCCAGGTATGTGTAGAAGCAGCAAACACGGGATTTTTTAAGTTACACAATTTAAATTATTCTAGACTTTAAGGAAGGAGGCCCATCAATATTAATTTAATCATATAAAGTACATATTGGTGGTGACCTGTTTTTTATTGCCTCCTTATTTTTCACAGACTCTTTCTTCTTATTCTGTGAAACCTATTAAGTAATAAAGCTCACTGCCTACACACAGAGCATGGCCTTAAACTGAGGGTTTCCTATTTCAGAAGTCTTAACAGTGTTTCTTGAAGTGCGATCCTGAGGGAACTGCATAAATCGCCCATGTTGCTTGTGAACAATGAGGGTTCCTGGGCCGCACCCTAAACAGAGTGAATCATGGTCTCTGGAGATGAGGCCCAGAGATCTGGATGGTTCAATGTATCCCACAGGTGATTCCCATTGACACTAAAGCCTGATTATCATTCTGAGGTACACACACACACAAAATTTCTTAATTCAAGAAATGTTCTCTTTTGAGTGACACCATCTGGCAAACCACAGGGCTTTATATCAGAGTCATATTAAACTTTTACAATTCTTTTATGTTTATAATAATGCTGTGGCTTACTGGTCAGTACTTTTGTGGAAACACATGTTTATCAGAGATCATTTTATCCTTGATGACTAGATTTTTTAAATTTCATTTTTAGGCTTTGAATTAGAATGTGTCCTGGATGGGGAGGAATAGAGATGGATTTCACTAGACACTAAGAGAAGAGTTTCACCATCTCATCCCTTCCCTACTGGGCTTCTTACTAACAAGTCTTATTTCTGTTTGTAGGTCAGATGAGCAGATTCAATCAGATGCTGAATCAGATTCCAAATGATTATCACTCTAGTCGCAACCAACCAGGCCCCCCTGGTCCCCCAGGCCCCCCTGGCAGTGCGGGAGCCAGAGGAGAGCCAGGACCTGGGGGACGACCGGGCTTCCCTGGCACACCAGGGATGCAGGGACCCCCCGGTGAACGAGGTGGGCATCTCTGGCCATTATGCAGGGATGAAGAAAGGAATGTGCAAGTGTGGGATCTGGGTCAGGTTGAAAAGCACGTGGAGGACTGAACTTGGCAGGCTGCTTTACTTATTCTTGTTTGGACAGCCCCAGAAGAGCTGTGTGTCCATGAACTCGTCATTTTATTTAGGCAGCCTCAGGCCATAGAGATCCATATCTTAGAACATGCGAAGATTTTGTCAGGAGATCTCAGTAAAGATAATTCTCTGTTCTGATTGTTGTTGTTATTGTTGATGGAAAAACTGTATTTTGGCAAACTCACTCAGATGCGAAAATCTCATTAATTACTGTGACTGGCAAGAGTTGGGCACCAACTGAATGTACTTAAGCAGCCTTAGAGTTTTAGATTCAAATTCTTTTATTTCTTTTGTTCGGGACCTGGCACTGGTCTTATGTGTTTGTTTGGCTTTAATTTCATGGTAGATAAGTGTCATTGAAGAAAAAGAAGCAAAATAAGATGATTTGATTCCAGATGTTTCGGAACACTGGGTGTTCCCTTTTGTCAAGGCACCAGTTAATATTCTGGGGAATATTACAGATACTTCTGTAATTCTAACGGGTTGGATGCTGTGCAATAGAGCTACTGAAGATAAGATACCTTTAAGATGTGTCTTAATGAGTTGTAACAATTTAGTCAAGATTCTTTTTCTTAATACTGTCTCTAAAAAAAATGTAATCGACATATTTGTTTTCTTCAAATAATTTCCCCCCTGACTTGTAGCCAGATTTGTTTCTTGGCCATGAATCTGGAATTACCCAAATGTCTAGAAAGAATTTGGCTTACAGAGTGAACTTCTGTGAAAAATTAGGTTCTGCTTTCACTAAAAGAAGTGAATTACTTGAATTAAGTATTATCAGTTAAGATGAAAACGACATGGTTCCAGATAATTTTCTCCCCGTTCTCTCTCTTTTTGTCCTTCCTTAGGTTTGCCAGGAGAGAAGGGCGAAAGGGGTATCGGGTCTCCGGGACCTCGAGGGCTGCCTGGCCCCCCAGGTACGTTTGCTAGTAAATCAAATAAGTAAACAATACAAGTACTGAGAGTATCCAACACTAAGAGATTCACAGTCTCATCCTGTTAGTTTCAGGCAGGCCTGCCGTTGTGAATATATTTTAGCAAGAAGTTCAACCTGTATAAACGTCCTCATTTTTATGTTCTCTTTGTTAAAATAAAACTGCTTGAATGTGTTCAATTAAGCATTTACTGTACCTTTAATATCTTGAGGGTAGAGGTTTTAATGACACAGAGTGTTGCTGTTTTCTTTTTTATGGAATTCCCATTTGTTTTGTTTGGCCACATAGCCTTTAAGGATGGTGTTATTTCCTGTTTCTTCTAGTATTCTTCAAGATGTTGCTAGCGGGCTGAGAAAATATATTCTCACTAAAAATCCTGACCAATTGCAAGGTTTCATTCAGTTTCTTTACTGATGTTTTGGAAAGAAACAATAGTCGTTCAGTTGTTTTGTGCATTTCATTTACTAGATTGAAAATGACTTCTTGTTTTTCTTCATTATACGGTCAGTGAGACCCTGAAACCAAGGTCAGCCCTAGGGGTAAAATGTTTACCTTTGTGCTAACCATAAATACGTATAACTTGATCCAGAAATAACATGACTTTACCTAGTCTGGAGGCATGGGGCAGGCCCTCCCATGTTCTCCTGGCAGTCTGACCATTTCCTTCAGATAGTTTTATCTCCTCCGTAAGAGTGAGAACGATCCAGGGGACTCACTGGTATCTTTAGTTTGGCTTAATTCTTGGTAAGTCGATTTTCTTTGGATACAATCATTAAAGTAGTTGTATTTCTGTCATTAACTCTTGATGGATCACTGGTAAGAAAGTTTCACACTTTGGCTCATACTGGTGATTTCTTAAGGAAATATTTTCTTACCATACACTAGTGCATCCAGAAATCTTGAGGCTGCGGTGATGCTGAAGAATTGTGGACTCTGTCAGGAGATGTAGTTAATAAGAGGGGAAATCTCTGTTTTAACCCCACACTAGGTCCACAAGGAGAATCCAGAACGGGTCCACCAGGGTCCACAGGTTCAAGAGGTCCCCCTGGCCCCCCGGGTCGTCCTGGAAACTCAGGTATCCGAGGCCCCCCAGGTCCTCCTGGATACTGTGACTCATCCCAGTGTGCCAGCATCCCGTACAACGGGCAAGGCTATCCAGGTACGTTGCTGCCGTTGTAGGAACTCAGATTCTTCTGAATTGAAAACCTTTATACATTTCCATAGGAAATCCTTCACTAGGATTGAAGGAAGGTTGATTTGAGGATTTCTTGAAGATATCAACTCTTTCAGTTATGAGTTTTGATTATGTAGTGATGTTTTCCTCTCTCAGAGCATAAACCAGGACTTCATGGTCAGGGGTCAAATAGTTATTTGCTCTTCCTTCCTATATTTCTACATTTGCCAAGTCACATCATAAACCTCTCCTTATTTCTTCTGGGAGTTCAAAGAATGCTGTCAAGTGACTGTTTTTTTAAACCTAAAGACTGGGAACAGGGATTTGTTGAATATAATTATAGTATCAAGAATACATACTAAAAAATAATTTTGGGATTCTAATGTTGAGGCAAACTTTTTGATGACATGGTGCAGACAACTGAAAATAATTCACTGTCTCATGCTATCCGTAGTATTAATGTTCGTAAAATCTGGGACTTTTGTTTTAAAGAGTTGGTAGTGAATCTAGTGTCTGACCATTACAGAGGCCAGGTCTCTTATGCCTGACTTTGGGGAGATATGCTGATCTGGGAATACGAAACTCATGCTGTGGTCAGAGGTGACCTTTTCATTAGTGCACCCTCAAGCATCTTGCAAGTTTCAAAAACGATACTGCTGTTTGATATGGTTGGCTACTAGCAAATAGTGCATGAGTAGTTGGTATCTAAATATCTATATATCTATATATTTATGTGCATACTTCTATATGACCAAAAGTAGTAATTTGAATGTAAATTTCTCATACAGCTAATTCATAAAATTATAATTAAATTATTTATAAAATAAATTTTAATTACCTCTGCCTTATGGTATGTGTGAATAACTGGAAATATATGGATATATACATATATATTTTAACCATTACATACTTAGATGGATGTGTATATATATATTTTTGCATAATAATTCAACTTTTAAAAACTATCATCTTTGACCTGTTTCAGGTTCCGGCTAACAAATTTTCTAAGTCGCCAGTGCTGCTTACAGTTTGAATACATGAAAATCCTGTTTCTGAGATGTTTGCGCACGTGCTTATTAGGAAATGAGTCTGTATGGAAATTTCACCACAAATATATGGTTAAAGAACCGGGTGGACATCATAAAGGAGGGTGGAGACTCTATACTAACTTGAATGAGACAAAAGCAGTGGTGTTAGTTTATAAGCCTGATGCATTTCAGTAAGAATATAGAAAAGTATTATTTAAAAAAAAAGTTCAAACACACAACCATGAGGAGCCTCAGTTATGAAAGAGGCACATAATAAACCTACTAACCAGCGGAGATTATGCCATTTGGAGAAAAACAATTAACCTGGTTAAAGAGAAATGTCTTATGTAAATAATAAACTAATTGTGGCTTGTAAATGATTTGTATGTGATCCTGTCCACTAAAATCACTTACCAATTCTACAGTAAGCTTCTGCATCCGAGCCTGCTGCTTGCTCTGTGCCGGAATAACACCGAACGGAATCTCCTCATCTCTTGCTTGTTAGCAATGTGTCTGATTCAGGGCATGTGTCTTATTATTATTATTTTTTTTTTGTACATGTACTCTCATTTGGGTTTTGAAATTGCAATTTTCAAACCAAAGTTTTTTCATCACTTTTTCTTCTTCCTGTTTCGCTGTCGTCACTGGTCTTCCTCACCCACCGACTGTAACTCAGTCTGTGGGACAGCCAGCCACAGAAAATGTCATGTACTGTATATTACCTGGTGATAGTTGATACTCACCTCCAGCGTTCAGTTTCTAGGAGCCAATAAAACGTCCCCTTAGCTCCTCATCTTTCCAAATTGTTCTTTGAATTGAGGAGTTTGAACTCCTGAACAGTTGCGAAAATCCTACCTAGGTTTCTGCGTTTACAGTTCTTTGGCCCAGCCTCTGACCCTTCCCAGGTATTTGTGCGATGATTGTATTTACTGCTGGATCCTTGAAGGTTAAAAAAAAGTGTCATTTCATTATTTGATCATCACCAAATTCTCTCTGCAAATGGACGCAATCAGGACATTGTAACTTCTCTATTTATAGTTGTAAGACTGGATTGCCATCACCTTGGGTGATGATTTAGCTTTTGCTGTGTGTGTGCCTTCCAAATCATGCCATAACTGTAATGTTGAATCGGACAGAGCCTTACGTGCCCGAGGGCGGGGCCTACCTGCCCGAGCGGGAGCCCTTCATCGTGCCGGTGGAGCCCGAGCGGACGGCGGACGAGTACGAGGACTACGGCGCCGACGAGCCTGGCGACGAGGATCCTCCCCACGCGCGCTGGCGGCGCGCCCTGCCCCGCGGCCCGGGGCAGTGAGCCTGAGACCGCGCGCAGCGCGCCCACGCTGGGGGGAGGTGTTGGGACTTTCATTTACAGGTCCGACAGAGAGGTGTACGTCTTATCTGCGATGTGTCTTCCGGCGTTGCTTCATCCAAGAGTACGCTTTCAGACTGTAGAGAACCTTGTTTCTGCAGGAAACCTAGCTCGCTGCACGCAGTCTTGTAGACATTTTTGCCTTTGCCCTTGAAATGCTTGCAAAATACTTTGCTCCAAAAAAAGCTGCAAGGAGAGAACGTGCCTTGTGCCTTTAGTTAGCACAAAGGGCAGCCTCAGTGAAACTCTTAGGTTAAGCAGGGAGTCCTAGAACCCCAGGACTACTTTCTATTTTGAGAGGGCAGTTCATCTTTTCCAGTACATATTTGCAATTCAATTACACCACAATTCAAGTAATTCCCCTCCTCAAACCAGAAGGGAGGGGAAAAAAAACCTCCATTGCAATTATTTATCTTCCTCTTCTATCTTCTGTTATACATTAGGGCATAGAATGCTCTTATACATCTCCTTTAGCAACCACAAACCTTAAGTCATGTAGCTGAAATTATTGTATCAACTGGATACAGTTCCACATTGCCTTAAACCTCCTTGTTTTAGACACACTTAACATTTATGCCAAATTGCAGATTATTCTGCCGAGACGGAATTGCATGTTTGTGTTGTATATTTAGTATGAACTTTTTTTCAGAACATAATGTTTCTTAGTTATCAAAAGCAGTTGGAAAATGTTTGCAAGACTATGAACATAGAATTGCTGCTTTTATATTTTAACTGCAGATTGTGAATTTCACTGCCTTATATTATTTATTTCTGAAACAAAAGAGGCATTTTTCAATAAAACTACTGAAAATTTGACATGGTATGTTTTTTTCTTTGAGTGGCCTTTTGCAGTGTTTAGGCGGTTGTTACAACAAACAAGTTTATATCCTTGGATACGGACACACATCTTGCTAATACTATTAAATTATGCTAAATAACTTTAGATTTTTTAATGATATGGTGAAGTCATAGAGAATGTTGAGAGCCTTAAAAAGCTCAGCAGATTCTAAAGGCTTTAATAGGAATGTAGAGGATGTGTGGGTTGGTAGAAAAACAACTAGGTATCCTAGGAGACCCCAAACAACCAAATAATCTTTAACAACCCACATGATTTTGACTTAATCGCTTTCCTATACCATATTTTACCCAATAACATGTTTAATGCAAAAAGGAAAATTCCTTAATGGAAATCCTTACGTTTACTTTTTAAAACATTTCCTAAATGTAAAAATTTCCTTTTGCACTTTTATGAATTCAGAAACATCCTTCTAAGTTGCAGAGAAAACAATGTAAATGTTGGTTTGAAGGAACCAACATCAATTGAAGGAGAGAGGTAGTGATAAAAACATTTTCTGCAGAGCCAAACACCTGAGTTAAATACTTCCTGGAGACCAAGATCCAAAGGAAACGACAATAAATGAATATATTGTGTTCAGGAGGTTTCAAGCAGACTGCTACAGTCGCGGCACTGACCCCTAAAGCCCAGTACTCACGTTTTTAAAGTTAGAAAAGACCACCAGGCTCATCCCAGTTTAATTCTCTTCACTTTATGCAGAAGGAAACAGACGCAGCTAATTAGTATCAAAACAAGACTAAGACTCCAGTCTTGTGGTTTTTAACTCAGTTTTACTACCAGATACTCCCCCTTCCTTTCTGGGAACACTTACTCTTTGGGCAGGAGCTTTCAAACTTTACAGTTCTATGAATTTATTTTGATTAATTTTCAGATTCACTTGGGTTTCTGATGCTCCTGAATGAAGAGCTTCTGTATCAGGAGATTGAAAACAGGCTCAGTTCCTTGTCCCTGACCCAGCTGAGTCCCATGACCACATGAGTCTGAGGCACAAAGGAGTTCCATCTTCTCTCACTGGCTAGATGGGTTTGATTCTTGTTGCTGGCTATGCGCTGATTTAATTACCTTCTAGTCTGTGCTGGGAGAGGAGCAGAGGGGCCGAGGCAGTTCTGACCAGGGCAAAGTCACCAAATTAATATCTAGCTGAGACATATGTTGTGATTTTTATTTTCATAGTATATTTTCTCCTTAAGTTTGGCGAATCTTATGTTAAAATTATTTTTGTTATGCCTGATTGAGTACATACTGACAAGCAACAGGGAGAAGAGGCCAGAGGTAGCCTGGGTTTAAAAACTAATGGTAGGGATGCCTGGGTGTCTCAGTCCGTTGAGCCTCTGACTTTGGCTCAGGTCATGATCTCACGTTCGTGGGTTCGAGCCCCATGTCAGGCTCTGTGCTGATAAGCTCAGGGCCTGGAGCCTGCTTCTGATTCTGTGTCTCCCTCTCTCTGCCCCTCCCTCTCTCTGCCCCTCCCCCTCTCATGCTCTGTCTGTCTCTCTCTGTATCAAAAATTAATAAAACATTAAAAAAAATAAAAAAAAAAACAAAAAAAGCCTAATGGTAAAACCCCACAAAATCAAACACATGAGTGCTTGTTTATTTATCCAAACTTTCGTTGGGGAAAACACTGAACAACCTGAAACACTTATTCTAGCTCTTTAAATTATTCATTTTCTAGGGACGCCTGGGTGGCTCAGTTGGTTAAGCATCAGACATCAGCTCAGGTCATGATCTCACCGTTTGTGAGTTCGAGCCCTGTGTCAGGTTCTGTGCTGACAGTGCAGAGCCTGGAGCCTGTTTCAGATTCTCTGTATCCTTCTCTCTCTGCCCTCCCTCCCTTGCTTGCATGAACTCTGTCTCTCAAAAATAAACATTAGAGGCCCATGGGTGGCCCAGTTGTTTAAGCATCCGGGCTCAGGTCATGATCATGCAGTTCCTGAGTTCGAGCCTCGCATCTGGCTCCATGCTGATGGCTCAGAGCCTGCTTTGGATTCTGTATCTCTCCCATTCCTGCTCTGTCTCTCTTTCTCTCAAGAATAAAGAAATGGTAAAAAAAAATTAAAAACTACCACTAAAAAAAGAAATTTATTTTCTATAATTTATATATGAAGCTACAGCTCTTTTTTTTAAATTTTTAAATGTTTTATTTATTTTTGAGAGAGAGAAAGACAGTGTGAGCAGGGGAGGGTCAGAGAGAGAGGGAGACACAGAAGAGGAAGACAGGCTCCAGGCTCTGAGCTGTCAGCACAGAGTCTGACATGGGGCTGGAACCCAGGAATCATGAGATCGTGACGTAAGCTGAAGTCGGACGCTTAACCGACTGAGCCATCCAGGCGCTCCTACAGCTCTTATTTTTAAGAAACTAGTCTAAAAAATTGGAAAGGATTATAGCTTCTAATGAGGTCTACAGTAGGAAATTGTTCAAAAATTTAAAAATAGCACATATATAGATAATAATTTCAGAGTATTTTTATTAGAATATTTTGTACAATGGGATTAAAAGTTTTTTAGTAAGTTTAGTATTTTCTCAGATTTGTGAGTACCTATGTGTAGTTTGTAAGGAATAATGCTGCCTAGGCATTTGCTCAAGCTTACATTTAATTTTTTCTTAGAGAGAGAGAGAGCAGGTGCTCGAGGGAGGGGCAGAGGGAAGGAGAGACTCAAGCAAGCTACATGCCCAGTGTGGCCCCCAGTGTGGGGATCCTTCTCACCACCGTGAGATCATGACTTAAGCCCAAGTCAAGAGTCAGATGCTCAACCAGCTGAGCCACCTGGGTGCCTCGACATTTAATTTTTCTACAAATAAGGTGCTGGAGTCCAACTCCAGTAGGTCCAGGGCTTCCTGAAGGATGCGCGGTGTCAGTGAAAGGGAGTGAGAGAGCCTTGGCTTCTTTCTGATCACCAGGCAGGCATCTCTGCACTGCCCTGACAGTCAGATTTATTTACGGAAAAAATGTATGGGGTACAAAACAGGAGTAGCAATTGCCTTAGACAATGATTTCTGATGACAAATTCTTTGGTATGTAAAAATTTCCCAGAACATAGATTGGTAGAAGACTCATGCATAATCTTTATCAATAGTGATTGAAGTAGGTGACTAGATGCTGATCACTTGGGGAAGGAAGGGATCTTTAGCATTCAATACATGGTAATTTTGTTAGCATAGCAAAAGGGTTAGTTCTTTTGTGAGCAGGGGTCAATAGCCTGTTTTCTTGAGAGAGAGAAAAACAGGTTTCTTGAGAAATGTAATATTTGCTCCTATAATCACAAAAGAAGAAACTCCTATAATACGTTTTTTCACAAGGTACAAGTCACATATTTTTAGCATAAGAAGGCAAGTCACTCCTGATATCAGTCAGTCAGGTGCCTTGGTGGTCGGTGCTCAAGCAGAAATTGAGTGGGGGTTGAGTGGGTGTAGACACCAGTCACCATCTGGTGGTGGGAGGCCTTGCAAACCTCAGAAATGGCTCCCAGCAATAAGGTGAATGTAATTATTCCTAAGTGTTTATTATTTTTTATATATGTTGTACTATATTTGGCACTTTAGGTTATGTCCTTGTTTGGTTTTCAGTATAATTTCTGCATAATAAAAGGGGTTTTGATTACACTCCCTTCCTATGGTCTGAGTGTCTTATAAAGAGTAGCCAGTTATGTAAAGAACAGCAGTGGTCAATTTTTGTTTTCAAAGACAAGCTTTTAAATACATAGTAACATTGCTCCCTAAGCCACTTTATACTTGAGGTTAGAAAATGAATTTATGTGACTGTCTAAATGAATATTTACAGGGCACCTGGGTGGCTCAGTCGGTTAAGGGTCCGACTTTGGCTCAGGTCATCATTTCATGGTTTGTGAGTTCGAGCCCCATGTCAGTTTCTGTGCTGACAGCTCAGAGCCTGGAGCCTGCTTCAGATCTCTCTGCCCCACCTCTGCTCATGCCCTCTCTCTCTCTCTGTCTCTCTCTCTTGAAAATAAATAAACATTAAAAATTCTTTTAAAAAATAAATGAACATTTACTAACCTTTTCACTCTCAGATCTGGCTGTTGAAGGCTATTGGAAAAATCACATCGACTTGCTTTCAGAGAATGACCCATATGTGGTCACTTTTAGACTCTGTCTACAGTGCTGATGTCTTACCTGGTTCTGTATTATCACATCCAATGGTATTTCCCTCCTTGAAGTTCCATAGACACCTCAAAATTAGCACATCTGATATTTATTAGGATTAGAGTCAGCTGTGGCTAACACAAAGTCACAAAATAACAGTCCCCTAAATGCAAAGAAATTTCTTTATTTCTCATGTTGAAGAAGTTAAAGGCCCAGGCTCTATCTTGCTGCTCTTTTTGTGGTTTCATGACCCAGTTAAATTGATGATCCAAGATTTTTTTTCCATTTTTTAAATGTTTATTTATTTTGAGAGAGAGAGCGAGAGAGAGCGAGAGAGCACTCATGAGTGGGGGAGGGGCAGAGAGGGGGGAGACACAGAATCTGAAATGGGATCCTGGCTCTGAGCTATCAGCACAGAGCTGGATGCAGGACTCGAACTCACAAACTGTGAGATCATGACCTGAGCTGAAGTCGGACCCTCAACCAACTGAGCCACCCAGGCACACCCCCCCCAAGTTTGTTAATAGAGGCCTAGCTATTATGTTCATATTCAACTGCAGGCAGGAGGCAGGAGAGAAAGAGCCCCCACCCCTCCTTTTTAAAAAATGTTTATTTATGAGAGAGACAGACAGTGAGACTGAGGGAGGGGCAGAGAGAAAGAGAGAGTAAGAGAGAGAAGGAGACACAGAATCTGAGGCAGGCTCCGTGGGGCATAAACCAACCGAGAGATCATGACCTAAAAGGAAGTCAGAAGCTTAACTGACTGAGTCCCCTCTCCACTCCTCCTTTTAAAGACACTTCCTGGAAGCTGCAAGCACAACAGCAAATTTATATTATATACCATTAGCCAAAACTTAGTCATTTGGCTATATCTAGCTGTAGAGTGTAAAATGGTACCTTTATTTTGGGTGGCCATGTGCCAAACTAAAATCAGCTACTCTATTACTATGTTAGAGGGAAAATACTGTGGGTTAATTCAAGGCTTTAATCTTTGACACAGCGTCCAAATCTCAACATATCTCTCCATGAGTCTAATTTCTGCCTTTGTCTCCACCTCCCCCATCAAGTTCCTCAGGCCAGAAATTTGAGAATCACCTTAAACTCTTTTTTCCTTCACTTCTCGAATCCAGTCAGTGAAGACTAGCTGATCAAATTCCTATGTATAGTTGAATCACCCTTACTCCTCAATTGTTACTCCTCAATTGTTACTTCTCAATTGTTACTACTCAGTCTTAGGCCCTTGGGATTTCTTGTCATGGCTATAATAAATGTTCTCTTAAAGGGTCTCTTTTTCTGTAGCCTTGGCCCCCCTCAAATAAGTCTCTAGATTCCAGAATGATTCAGCATATTGGAGATGGAGACCCAAGAATCTGTGTATTTTAAATGTATTCTTCAGGTGAGCCATACAACCAGCCAGAATGGGAAGCTTTTACACCTTCTGTCTTTGGCTTTGGGCTTACTTTTATGCCAAAACTATATTTCTAGCCCACTTTTTTCTTTTGATCCTTTAGGCATCTATGTACAACTGCTTTGGTACATCTCCAACTAAACATTTTACAGGCATTTCAAATTCAGTATGAATGTGAAATCCCTCATCCTTTTTCCACACCGTTTTTTTCTACAAGACAAGTTTGTCTTTGTGAGTGATACTCTCTCAATCGCTTAACCCAGAAACCTGAGAATTAACATGACTTTTCTTTCCCTCACCTCCTACGTCCCATTAATCACTAAATCCTTTTGATTCTATCTCCTAAGCATCTTTCAACTGTTCAGTTCTCTGTATCCCCACTGCCATTCCCTCCTAGGCCCCGTTGGCTTGTCTAGATTTCCCAGAAATGGTCTATCTGGTCTCTTTCCAGCCACTCTGACCTCCCTCCAATCCACGTTCCTTACAGCTTAGAAGCCAAAATAATTGTTAAGAATGCAAATCAGGTCATATCACTACACTTCTTAAACTCTTTTAGTGGTGTCAATTTCAGAAACCTTATCAATATTCATAAGCCACTGACAACTTGAGCTCTTCCTACTTTCTGACATTATGATTTCCCCGAACTATCCTGGACTTCCTGCTCTGTCTTTCCATTATTTTGAGCCTTCACAAGCACTATTTCCTTTACCTGGAATGTGCTATATTCATGTGGTCTCATCCTATTAATCCTTTAATTCAATGCTGAAATAGTCACGTCCTTTGGGATTCCTGTCTTATGACTTCCAAAGTTCAAAACCACTGCTTGTGGTAGGAACCATATTTATTTTGTTCTCTCTTGTGTTTCTACCACCAAGGTTCTAGTATTTAGGGGGTGTTTCATAAATATCTGTTGAATGAATAACTTGAGGTGAAGTAAACTATTTTCTTGACACACCAAATTCTATTTGAAACATCAAAATACTGTATGAAGATTGAATAATTCATGTCCACATTACTGCAGAGCAGAGAGGATGCCAATGGATTTCTTTTTTCTACCCTCTGTAGGAGCCACCAGTGATAGAAAGTCCTGATTATTCCTTACTTTGGGCTATTATATAATTACGCTTCTTTTCATGGTACTATCCTATTTTTGGAGGAGGACAACAAGAGACATGATCACCAGTTGCCTATGAGCTGGACCTGGGCAATTGGAGGCTCTTCCCCTCTCTGCCCTTGGAATGTATGTTCCATGCACCATTCCCACGCTAACAGCTGTTTTGAGGAAACACTGAGAGAGTAAGGTGTTGATGAGAACATCTGGACTGACATGACTGAATCCAGTTAAGATCTCTATATGTACTTTTTAGATTCTGGGGGGTGAATATCTATATGGGGTTGTCTTGTAACCACCCAACAGAAGCCTTGTAAGCACCCTTGCTTATTAATATTGTCACCCACCAATCTGGAGTGATCTGCCTCTTTCATTGGTCTCTTCTTGTCCTCAGATTTCACCAGGGAGGCTCCCAAGGTTTTGAACCAATAATTGGTGAACTAGGACAAATGGGTGTTGGGAAAGAGGCATCCAGAGAGAAATCCTGTGTTGACCACTGACCTCTATGTGAGGAGGGATGGCCCATATGTTACATACTTGTGGACTGCGGTATGAACATGTATGGAGACACCCTGCAAATGCTGACTGGTCTGATGCACTTATTTGAGGAGCTGAGCATAGAGCACTGCAGCAAAGAAGAGAAGCAAATGGCTGCCACAGGGGGCAGGGCTCTACTATGAGCAGTTTGCTTGGACACCAGTGCCCAGTTAGAGGCTGAACTTGAGTTAGAAAGTTGGAAGAAGAGCTAAGATTAGAGAAGGATGTGAGGTTGTCCACAACTCTGTTGGCTTTGGGCTGCCAGCTGAGGTGAGAGAGCAGGATAATAGGCTGGCGACCTTAGCGTGTCATTCTGCAAAACTAGGTGCTTGCAAGCTGCTCTAGAGGTTGGGAGCCATTTTCTGAACTCATTTAGTTGAGAAAACTCCTTGTGAGGTGAGGCGGGTTTGCAAGGCCTCCCACCATCAGATGGTGACCCTTACCCACCCCCACTCAGTCAGATGGTGACTGTTACCCAGCCCCACTCAATTATTTTTGCTCGAGCACTGGCCCCCAAGGCACCTTGCTGATTGGTATCAGGAGTGACTTGTCCCCTTATTCTTTAATATGATGATTGCACCTTGTGAAGGAACTTCTTATAGGAATTTCTTCTTTTGTGATTATAGGAGCAAATACTACATTTACTGAGAAACCTGTTTTACTTCCCTTCAAGAGAACAGGCTATTGAGCCCTGCTCACAAAGAACTAACTTTTGCCTTTGCTATGCTAAAAACATTGCCTTGTATTTGAATCCTGAAGACACCTTCCTTCCCTAAATCATTTACATCAATCACTATTGATAAAGATTATGCATGAGTCTTCTACCATCTATGTTCTGGGAAATTTTTACATACCAGGGTCACACATGCCCAGGGAGGAGGGAAACCTCTTTCATTGAGTTTGGTTTCTCTGCAGATTAGAATAATCCAATCTATAAGGTAGTGAATTACTTGAACCCCCTAAACACAGGGGCTGCTGGAGGATGTGGTGTGTAGTAATGTGGCTCATTTTCTTTGCTTCCTGCTAAGTCTGAAAAATGCCATTGCCACCCACCATACTCCCACTGCCTCTCCTCAGATCCTATAGCTGCACTATGTCTGGATACTTTCTCTGGCCTTTAGTTACACTATGTGGTCAACGTTTTAGATAGCTTGGCCATGGTCCCAGCGCTGTGCCACATTGTACTGGACTGAGCACATGCTAAATGCAGAAATCAATCCGTCTTGCAGCTGCCTGAGACAAGCCTCATAAGCAAGTTCTGTTGTCTATTAAATCTGGCACCTACCACTTGGGAGTGGCCTGCCTCTTTCTTTAGTGCCTCCTTGACCTCTGTGTATAGGCTCCAGTTTCAGATTCTACCTGGGAAGCTCCTGATGTTTTGAGCTAACACCTATCCTTGTGAGTTCAAGGTCATGTGAACACTAGTAGATAAGTGTAGATAGTTGACTAGACTACATGAAACAGTTCCTGTTCTCTTGACTTGGTCAAGATTGATAACTGGAAAATGAGAAATAGAGGTTGCTCCAAAGTCTCACTGAGTTATTAATGCAGAAAGCCTCAGGTACTCAGGAAATGCCACAGAGAAGAAAAGATGCTTTCTCTTCTTTCATTCAAAAGACCTCTTTCGTCCAAGCCGCTCCTCCAAGAGCCAATACCTTACAGGATGGTTAGACAATGGGGTTTGTTATAAAACTGATGTTTTGTCAAGAGAACTGTTGTCAGTCACTGAGGCCTTTGATTGTAGCTAAAGTGACCCCAAATGGGATGAACCAAGCATGTGAAGCGGGAAATGCCTTTAACCAGAACGTTTCCCGGGGTTGCCAAGTCAAAGCAGATGTGAGATATGTATCAATTTAAATTTCTGCTGCTCATATCTTTTAAAGCAAATGCTGTTAAAACATGTTTGAGGTCAATTCATTTGAGTGGAGCTCAACCAACAAAGAGATTATTACACATTTTTTTTCACATATATACTTTTAACTTCACATGTTATTTTGTTTTTCTCAACCTCTCATTTCTTAGTTCCTCAATTAGCAATACTAATTTTAGAACAGAATGCAGAATACAATTAAAGACTTATTAAGTTAGATTTTAAGAGAACCTCTAATGAAGTTATAAAGTGTTTTCCATGGATGTTTTGAAGGCAGGAAATAAAACAGACATGTAAGGTCTATTGTGCCTGGCATGATGCTAAGTGCCTCCACTTAGACATTCTTGAAAGTATTATTATCCCCATTGTACAAATGAGGAAAAAGTTGCAGAAAATTAAGTTACTGATGAAGGTCGTGCAGTTAGAAGACACAGAAGGCTTCCAATCTATGCCCGTCTCCTATACTATGCTATCTTTCCCTGTGATGATGTAGGCATAATTCTGTCTATAAGTCATGATGTAGTTAAGAGTGAAAATTTTGCTCTCAGACCCAGGTTTGAACCATAGCCTGGGTTTGTTCTTTCTCTCTTTCTTTCTTTCTTCCTTTCTTTCTCTCGTTCTTTTTTTTCTCTTTAAAATTTATTTATTTATTTTGAGAGGCAGGGAGGGGCAGAGAGAGAGAGAGAGAATCCCAAGCAGGCTCTGCACTGTCAGCATGGAGGCTGATGCAGGGCTCAAACTCACAAACTGTGAGATCATGACCTGAGCCTAAACCAAGAGTGGGGCACATAACGATCCTTCATGGGTGCTTTCTTTTTTAAAATTTGTTTTTAATGTTTATTTAATTTTGAGTGAGAAAGAGAGAGAGAGACAGAGACAGAGAGAGAGAGAGAGACAGAGAGAGAGAATGAGCAGGGGAGGGGCAGGGAGAGAGGGAGACCTAGAACTTGAAGCAGGCCCCAGGCTCCATGCTGTCAGCACAGAGCACGACATGGGGCTTGAACTCACAAACCATGAGATCATGACTGGAGCTGAAGTCGGATGCACAACTGTCTGAGCCACCCAGATACCCTTTCATAGGTGCTTTCTAACTGTTATCTTTAGAAGTTCTGAAAACTTGGGCCTCATGCCTATCTCTAGAGTTGTGGAAACATCAATGTTAATTATTATTATATTTTTGACCATATTAAAAACCAGGCCAGTTACAAACCCTGTGAGAAGGTATTAGAGACTTCCCCAGTGGTTATTACAGCTCATGCAAAGGTTGTTCGGTTCACTTTCTAGCTGAAGCTTCCTTACTCATTCTTTAGTATCTATTCCATCATTTGAGGTTTAGCACCTGTTTCTCCTTTTACATTTTGATAGCTTGTAACCCTTATTTTCTTTACTCTTTTCAATAGAGTGAGAGGAGATAATTATGTGAATATGGCTAGCACACTGATCACTACAAATAAATGCAGTCTCTCTCCCTACTCTAGCCACCCAATAGCTCCAGTAAATTGGTCTTGATGTAGGGATTGGACTTCTCAGTGCTTCTTGGGGATCATAGTGAAAGCTATTGTAAAAGGTTTTAGTAAAAATCTTACGCCACAGGAATTTCATGTTCCCTGCCTTGACTTAACCAGATGGAAGTCTGTGGAGGAGGAAAATGGAAGAGGTGTATGACACAGGAAAACTCTGGGAATAATTTTTTTGTAACCTCTATCAGAATTTGTTAATGAGGAGAGTTTCACAATTTTTAAAGGTATTAGAATTATATGTTTCTTAAATAACATTGTATTCTTGGGTTGTGGAGCCAAGAGTTACATTTTAAGAATAAAATATAAAGGGAAAGCAACTCACCCAGGACTTGGCAGTACAGGCATGGAAAAAGAAAGGCTCTGGAGCCAGGAAGACCTGGATGTGAGTCTAGACTCTGCCACTAACTAACTGCTTTGTGAGAGTAACACAACTTCTCTGAATTTTACTCTTTTAATCTATAAAATGAGTATATCTCCCTTGTAATGTTGTATTAAAGAACACTTGATATGTGCTAGTTCACTCTTAATCCAGTGGAAATTCTTAAATGGATAGAATTGTTTTTTCAATATTTGATAGAGGGTTTATTTTCATGTGGATGTTCTGTCATTCATTATAAGGAGAGATACCAGAAGCTGTTATAAGAGAAGGAATGTACCAGAGGAAATATGTAGCTTTTCTGAAAAAACATCCTTTAAAATTTTTTTTAATGTTTTCTATTTATTTTTTTAAGAGACAGAGAGAGATAGCATTAACAGGGTAGGGTCAGAGAGAGAAGAAGATACAGAATCCAAGACAGGCTCCAGGCTCTGAGCTAGCTGTCAGCACAGAGCTGGACGTGGGGCTTGAACCCACTAACCATGAGATCACCACCTGAGCTGAAGTCGGACGCTTAACTGACTGAGCCACCCAGGCACCCCAAAAACATTCTTTATATTATGTCTAAATTAGGGCTGCCTGGAAATTCCTTTTCAGTCCTCAAGTAAGTCAGCTAGTTAGCATAATTATCTTTGTCATGGCATATTTCTTACTAGAAATCGATCTTGAATTTAAAGGACTGTCAGTGAAGCTAGTAATTATCTTCAGAATTGAGGTAAGGATTAGATGCCATCATGTTAGTGAAGCATGTGTTCAAGAAATGATAGGTATTGTAAATACCTTATAAGACCTATCAATTCAGGCAACAGTACTAAGGGTTTAAGTACATTTACTATCCAAACTGGATGCAATCTAATTGTTTACTCTGACTTTATGTTGAGTATTTTGACAGCTTGCTCAAATTGGGCTGGCTATTTAATGAATTGTTGACTGAATTATTCATTGGACTTCCAGCATATCCAATGCATAAATATTCTGATCTGCAGAGGAATGAGATATATGTCCAGAAAATTACTTCAACAAATTTAGAGCAAAGTAATTTGTCTGTGACAGAATGAATGCCTCTTGGCTGTCTCATCAATCATTGATGACATTCCACTCTTTTAGAATTGAATAAAAAATAATAACACATATCAACCAGGAGTCAAATTGTGGCATGCAGCTGGGCCAGGGAGGGGCACTCAGACATCCTGGACACAAGAGCTTCATATGCGTTTTGTTTGGGGTTTTGATTCTTGTGGGCTGGCAGCCATAACCACTGAGAACTTTCCATGTGAAATCCAGTCTCTTCCTGGAATTGTGGATAGGGAGAAACTTCCTAAAAAGCTGGCCCACTTCTCATTAAATCTTTGGTTACTAGTGCACTGAAAATAATGAGGCACTTATGTACTAATTCTTCAGTGAAATATTAAAGAGATTATTAAAATTGAGTGTGATCATATGGGAAAAGTCATAGAAGATATGTTGACAACTGAGCCAGATTGGCAGGGTGGGGAAGGGGCAGTGAGGGATTAGTAGGAGAGAATCTTCTTGAAGAAGGTTATGCCTGAGCTAAGTCAAAAAAGAAGACTTTCCTTTTATCACTGTCAAGCATAGTTCTAATTCAAATATTTTTTGGAAAATGTGGCCTCCTTATTCCTACAAGATTCTGGACAACAAATAATATGTAGAAAGATTACATTCTGTAAAGGCTCAGGTAGTCTTTATTGTGGTAGAAAGTGATAGATTATTGTTTCATTTCTGATTTTTAATGAGTAGTTCACATTTAAGTTGATTCATTAACATTATTAATAAGAGCAAACATTTATTAAGTGTTTTATCATGTGTCACTATGGTGCCAAACATACGGTATGCATTAAAGAAGTTAATACATGGAAAGCACTTGGATCAGTTCATGCCACACAGTAAATGCTCAAGAACATTTTCAGCAATTAGTATAATGACAAATCTACCGATATATACAACCTATTGTATAATGGATATGCGGACAGAGGTTTGAAGAGATTAAGTAATGTACTTGAGGTCACAGAGCTAGTAAACAACAAATTTGGGGTTGGAATTCAGGAATCTCTAATTCAGAGCCCAAGCCCTGAATCATTATGATATACTCTCCAGTTTATTAAAATTATTTTCTAACAACCCGTAAACTGAGTTCAAGTAAAGATGAAGTTAAGTAAAGATGAACATGAGCTTATATACATTACTTTAACCTAGACTGTTAGTCAGTTTTTAAAAATCGTTTTTAAAACATGTTTAAAACTGTTAAAATTTTTTTTTTACATTTATTTATTTTTGAGAGACAGAGAGACAGTGCCTGAGTAGGGGAGGGGCAGAGAGAGAGGGAGACACAGAATCCAAAGCAGGCTCCAGGCTCTGAGCTGTCAGCACAGAGCCTGACGCGAGGCTCGAACTCATGGACCACAAGCAGCCACCTGAGCCAAAGTTGGCTGCTTAACCAACTGAGCCACCCAGGCGCCCCTAAAACTGTTTTTTTAAAAAAAAAAACAAACACGTTGTATGTCGTAAAGAACAAGAATTTATTCATTAGTGGGATTTAAAAATATCTGGAGATAAAGCAGATATGCATAAACAGGGGGTACAGATATACCATGAATCTGATAATACTGGGGAAAAGAAGGTCTCTCTGGGCATGAATAATGAAATTATGTTTAAGGGTTCATATAGAGGGGAGGAGTCAGGTCACCATGGGAGTAGGTAAAGGCAAGTGGCAGTCCCTGGGAAATCCAAGAAGCAAACCTGGTAGTCCCTAGACTATATTGGGGATTTATATGGTTTTTGTCTTCTGCTATCAGATTTGCATAATTTGCCAATCAGCAAACTCCAGCAGAGCAGAAGATCTTGGTTTTGCTTTTGCTTATTTATTTACTCTTCCCTCTTTTTTCCAATTGTTTTTGTTTCATTTTATTTTTTTCTCTTTTAGCTTCTATGATACATTCATGAAACCTCAGGAACGAAACTCAATCTGAAAGCCAAAAAACCCAAAACACCAAAAACCAACCCAAAACTCGCCAAAACCAAAAAAAAGTAAAAAGAAAAAAAATAGTTTGAAAACCATAGTCATCACTCTTAGAAACTGGGGGTATTCTGAGATGGAGCCACAGGTGCCAGGTTTATTTTGAAGAGAAAGAAGATTTTTTTTAAATCTTCTTCTTGGCTGGTGCTAGTTCACTTCTGAAAATCTAAGAAAGTACCTCTAACAATCACTCCCAAACCCACTCCCAACAAACTGAATTTTTGGATTTCACAAATATGTGGAAATCAAACACATATAAACCATCAATGGATCAAAGAAAAAAATCACAAGGGAAACCAGAAAATAATTGAGATTAATGAAGACAAAACATGCCAAAACTTGAGAAGCAGCTAAAGCTAAACTTTTAACTATAAAGACTCATATTCAAAAGAGGAAAGGTCTCAAGTCAATATTCCAATCTTCCACCACTGGATAAAGAAAAACAAACTAAACCCCAAACAAGCATAAGGAATTAAGTAATCCCGATTAGGAAGGACATTATTAAAATAGAGAATAGAAAAAACAGAAGACAAAACAAAACCAAAACTTGCTTCTTTTAGAAAATAAACAAAATTGACAAATCTTTATTTAGACTACTACGGAAAAAAAGAAAAAAGACTCAATTAGAAAGATCAGGTATGAAAGAGGCGTGTTACTTCTGACTTTCAGAAATTAAAAGAATTATAAGGAAATTATATTAACAATTGCATGCCAATGAATTTGATAATTTACTCTAAAATGGTCAAATTTCAAGAAGGATACAAATTATCCAAACTGATTCATGAAAGAATCTGAATAGACCTATACCAAGTGAAAAGATTGAATCAGAAACTAATCACAAAGGAAGTCTCAGGCACAGGTTGTTTTCACTGGTAAATTCTACCAAACATTTAAGGAAAAATCAATAACAATTTTAAATAATTCTTCCAAAACATAGAAGAGAAGATAACATTCTCAATATGAATCTCATAATCATGTTGATACCAAAATCAGGCAAAGATATCAAAGGAAAGTCAAACACTGTCAACCAATATCTAGAAGCCAAAATCTCCAACAAAATACCAGCAAACCAAATTCAGTAGCATATCAAAAGAATTCCATGCTATGACCAAGTAGAACTTATCCCAGGAATGTAATTTATGGTTTAAAAGTTGAAAATAAATTGATGTAATACACCACATCAACAGAATGAAGAACACAAAACCACACAATCAGTTCCGAATACTCAGAAACAGCATTTAACAAAACCCAATACTACTTCAGGATAAAAACATTCAATAAACTTGGAATAGAAGGGAACTTTCCCAATTTCATAAAGGACTTTACAAATAATCTCACAGCTAAAATCCAACTTAATGGTGATAGACTGAATCTGTCTGTACCCTAAGATCAAGGACAAGACAAAGATGATCACACCTGTAACTTCTTTTCACATTATTTTGGACTTTGTAGGCAGGGAACTTAGGAAAGAAAAAGAAATAAAAGGTTTCCAAATTAGAAAAGAAGAAATACAATTTTATCTATTTAAAGATGACATGGTGTTATGAATAGAAAATTCTAAGAAATCTAAAAACTATGAGAACTGGCAAATGAGATTGGTAAGTTTTCAAGATATAGGATCAATATACAGAAATAAATTGAGTATATGTTTATTAGCAATGGGGAGTCTGAAAATTAAGTGAGAAAAAAATCCCAATAGCATCAAAAAAGAATAAAATGGGAATAAGTTTAACAAAAAATTACAAAATTCATACTCTGAGAACAAAAGGAAATATTAAGAGAAATTAAAAAGGTCCTAGTAAGTAGAAAGATATGTCATATTCATGGATTTGAAAACTTAATAGTGTTGAGATGAGAATTCTTCTCAGATGATCTACAAATTAAACACCATCTTTTTTATGCTTTTATTTATTTTTGAGAGAGAGAGAGAGAGAGAGAGAGAGAGAGTGAGCAGGGGAGGGTCAGAGAGAGAGAGAGAGTGAGAAAGACAGAGAGAGAGACAGAATCTGAAGACAGGCTCTAGACCTTGAGCTAGCTGTCAGCAAAGAGCCTGATGCAGGGCTTGAACCCATGAACCGTGAGATCATGACCTGATTTAGAACAGCTAAAACAATCTTGAAAAATAATCACAAAGTTGGAGGACCTAAAATTCCTGATTTAAAAAATTACTACAAAGCTACAATCTTCAAGACAGTCTGGTACAGACATAAGAATAGACATGTAGAATAATAGAATGATATTAATGATATTAAAAGTACATAAATAAACCCTTATATTTATGCTGAATTGATTTTGAACAAGGGTACCCAGACAGTTCAATGCAGAAAAAGGTTTTTTTCAACAAATGGTGTTAAGCCTCCTGATATCCACATGCAAAAGAATGAAATAGTTTCCTTTTTCACATCATGCACTAAATGAACTCAAAATAGATCATAGGACTAAATGTAAGAGGTAAAATTGTAAACTTTTTAAAAGTAAATACAGGAGTAAATCACTGGGATACTGTTTTAGATAATGCCTTCTTAGAAGTGAACACAGCAACAAAATAAGTATATATGTTGGAGTTTATAAAAATTGAAACTTTTGTTTTTAAAGGATATATGAAGAAAGACAACCGACTATATTGGAGAAAATATTTGCAAATCATATACTTGTTAAGGGACTTATGTATGCATATAGAAAGAACTCTTATATCTAAGTAATGAAAAGACATATAACCTAATTTTAAAATGGGCACAAAATCTTAATAGACATTTTACCAAGGAAGGTATAAAAATGTCCAGTGAACACATGAAATGGTTCTCTGAGTCATTATTAATCAGGGAAATGCAGAATAACCACAATGGAATATCACTTCACATTATTATGATGATTATAATTCAAAAGAGATAATAATTGCTGGGAGGCATGTGGAGAAATCAGAACCATCATACATTGGATGATGAGTATGTAACATGGTGCAACTTTTTTGAGAATATATAAATAATATACCACACCATACACAAACATTATGACTAAATGTAGTAAAAACCACTGAATTGAACCATTTAAATGAGAAAATTATGTCTTAAGAGGCCAGCATCCAGATCTGGTAGAGGTACAGAAGGATCTGAGAATTTTAGGATGGATAACCAAAAGTTGGGTTGGAGCTCAGTAGAGGTCAGAAACTTAGGGAACTTGATGTCAAAGACTCTTTTCTTTGGGGGATCTATTTCATTCTCACTGGTGCTTGATTTGCACTCCTTGCATGTCTGACTTGATCATTGCTTATATTTAAATCTTATTTTGTGTATGCGTCTGTGCATATATGGGGCAGGTGCTGTGAGCAAACCTTTAAGTTGTTATTGGTGATCTATACTCCAGGGCAAATCAATTTTGGAAAAAGATTTAATCAGAGGAATGAGGAAGAACCTCTGAAGGCACCAGATATCACGGAAAGAGGTGAGTCAATTGCAAAAGGCTGAGAAGAGGAATGTTGGAAGAACCAGAAGCCTGCCTTATTAAGATCACTGCTCAACCTAGAGTTCTACTTCAGTTGTCACATTCTTGTAGAAATGAATTCCATGGGTAAAGGTCTCTACTGTATGGGTGGGACTGGGCAAGAAAGACTTTATCTTACTTTTATGAAGACTTTTGCAGTCAATATAAGTGTGTGACACCAAATATAAGTGTGTGACAGGATTAGTCTATTTTTTAATGTTTTTTACTTTTGAGAGAGAGAGAGAGAGAGAGAGAGAGAGAGAGAGAGAATGTGTGGGGGAAGGGCAGAGAGAGAGGGAGACAGAATCTGAAGCAGGCTCCAGGCTCTGAGCTGAGCTGTCAGCACAGAATCCAGATGCAGGGCTCAAACCCACAAGCAGTGAGATCATGACTTGAGCCAAAGTCGGACGCTTAACCTACTGAGCCACCCAGGCACCCCAAGGATCAGTCTAAATCAAATCATGGAGAGCCGGGGGGGGGGGGGAAACGTTGTTGGAAATACTTTAGCAGAAAATAGGACTATCAAAATTAGATATCGCCAGTCTGAACGCTCTCCTCTGTTTGGCCCAAGGACTCTAGGTTCATGATTCTCAGTTATTGGGAAGAACATTTTCCCTGGGGAAAGATCATATCAGAATTTGAAGGGTGAGAGTTGGTGGATATTTGAAGATGGAAGTTCAGTTCACTTATTCTGTTAGTAACACAAATTACAGAGAACAAAGCTTCTTTGTCCTTTCAGTTAGGGGAAATACGCAGGAAATAAACAAGAAAGCACTGTTAGAAACATGGTGTAGAAAGTGTTGATAAATAGGGCTGTTGGCTAACAGAATGTAAAGAGGTCAGGAACAAAGGATATTCCTCTTGGATGAGATGCAAGAGAGTGTTTAGTACACGGAGCAGTGCAGTGAGGGGCTGCATTTGACTCAGTGACTGAGTGCTGAGTTAAGGTGTTAGCCAATCGTGATGTCTTGTGTTAATCACATGTTCAGACTTCTCTCCAGCTTTTCTGTGGAGCCTCTCATAATAAAGAGCATAAAGGTTTTTCATGTGATCCACAAAGACTTTCCTAGGGAGGCTGGTACTGCACTTCAGAAAGCCCATGGCTGAGCAATTTGAATTATTGATGCCAGATCATTGGTTGGCCAGAAAAAAAGTCTTAGAGCTTTCAGGTGTATTTGAAGTCATATGCTCTTTATTATAAGTAAGATTGTACAAGGATGAAATTTCAAGTGAAGTAATAAGTTGACTTCTCTAACGGGAATGATCTATGTCTCTAGTGGTGTGAATTAATTATACCTTCAAAAGTAGAATCATTAATTCACAAATATGCCTAAATAAAGTGTGCTGGTTATTTTCCTTTTTCTCACCCTTCAGCCCTAACCCCTAGATCTACTCTCATCTCTTGGCCAGGATTCCTGCCTTGCTTTAGTTTGGGTTCAGGCAATGAGAAGCACCCACAAGAGATCAGAGGAAGGGGAGATGAGTTATTTTGATGTCTCATCTCTGGCAGTAGCCAGGTCCCATCATATCGTACCTCCTGTGGGGAGTCTTCCTCTCCTCAGCTCCAAGTCTCAGTGAGCTTGACAACAACAACATCCATGTTTTCTCCCCAGATCTCTTCACCCCGGGGGATGATAATGCCTTCCTATTAGCAAGTATCATTCCCCTGGTTCCTGGACACTTTACTAATCTTAGTTTATTTTCTTAACGTTCTCACACTGTTGTAAACCTTCTGTTTATTAAACCTTATTCTTTGTACCCTTTTGGAGAAGTTTCTTTTTCTGAGACTCTGACTGATACTCATGGTGTCAAAATTTAAGAAAAGAACACTGGCTTGGAATTAGAAGTGGATTGGCAATGAACTTATCCAGTGGTCCTTGGGGAAAAAGCTTTAGCTTTTCTGAGCTTCTTTCTGAACTTTTTTGCGTCTTGTAAAAAGAGCAGGAAATTATCCTCTGACTATACCAAACACAGCATAAATGGCTGAAAGAGAAAATGGCAGGTTGGATTGGATGACAAGTCTCATCATTTTTAGGTAGCAGAAACATGTAAGAAGAAACACACCAAAATCAGGCACTGTGGGGAAATTTTATCTTTGTAAAGGAGGAATATTCAGGAATCTTTGTTAAAGAGAAAATTCAGTCTCAAGACACACATAATTTAAGACTGGATTTCTTTTGGATAAGGAAAACTGATGTGTTGGCACAGGAAGTTGGAAACACTTGGAATTTTAAGGAGTTCATGTAGGAAAAGGCAGCCTTTTGCTTGATTCCCAAATGCTATAATTCAGGAGAATTAAGTCACAGATAAGATATCAGCGGGTTGGCATCATTGCTTAACAACACGTGCTGAGGGCTGCAGCCTAAAGACCCGGGTGTCCCTGTGGAGTCTAGTTCCAGAAGGCTCCAGGTGCACTCTGGTCCAGTGTGTTCATTCAGTTCTTAGAATGTCAAATTATACATGCACACTCCTAATAAACTTATTTTTTTAAATCTTGCTTTTCCATTCCTAGTCCTCAGAAAGCACAAAAATGGGTAGTTTAAAAATAACAATTACTTTCCATTTTATTAAGATGGAGGTAAATTTTCAGGGGTTCCTAGGTGGATCAGTCTGTTGAGCATCCCACTGTCAATTTCAGCTCAGGCCATGATCTCATAGTTTATGAGCTCCAGCCCCACATCCAGCTCTGTCCTGACAACGTGGAGCCTTCCTGGGATTATCTGTCTCCCTCTCTCTTTGCACCTCTCTGCAGTCTTTCTCTCTCTCAAAAATAAAAAAATAAACATTTTTAAAAAGATGCAGTTAAATTTTCGAGCCAGATTTATTCATCTGCTTTCCTAGAGACTTCTAATGTGCTATTAGAACTTTTTCAGAAGGCTAGCTACCAAAATGTCAAATGTGGGGATGAATGAGATGATATGGAGGGAAAT
Organism: Suricata suricatta; assembly: GCF_006229205.1. Lineage (NCBI taxonomy): Eukaryota > Metazoa > Chordata > Mammalia > Carnivora > Herpestidae > Suricata > Suricata suricatta. Next base: position 64,911,998 of record NC_043706.1, on the reverse strand, counting down.
TAAGCAGAGAAAAAACAAGAAGACGTTGGTGGAGAGAAGTAATTTATTTGGAAAGAGATACACAAAGAGAGGCTGAGAGCTATATTTTGCTCAAAAATGGATGCTGGAGTCTAGCTCCAGCAGGTCCAGCGTCCCCTGAAGGATGGACAGTGTTGGTGAAAGGGAGTGAGAGAGCCTCGGCTTCTTTCTGCTCACCAGGCAGGTGTCTCTGCACTGCTGGCCGGCATCTCTGCTCAGACTTGAGAGTCAGCCTTTTTTATTAAACAAGTGTATGGGGTACAAAACAGAAGTGGCTATTGACTTAGACAATGATTTCTGATGACAAATTCTTTGGTATGTAAAAATTTCCCAGAACATAGATTGGTAGAAGACTCATGCATAATCTTTATCAATAGTGATTGAAGTAGGTGACTAGATGCTGATCACATGGGGAAGGAAGGGATCTTTAGCATTCAAATACAAGGCAATGTTTTTAGCATAGCAAAAGCAAGAGTTAGTTCCTTTGTGAGCCTGTTTTTGAGGGAAAGAAAAACAGGTTTTCTCAGGAAATGTAATATTTGCTCCTATAATCACAAAAGAAGAAACTCCTATAACAAGTTTTTTTATAAGGTATAATTCACATATTTTTAGCATAAGAAGGCAAGTCACTCCTGATATCAGTCAGTCAGGCGCTTTGGGGGTCGGTGCTCAAGCAGAAATTGAGTGGGGGTTGAGTGAGTGTAGACACCAGTCACCATCTGATGGTGGGAGGCCTTGGAAACTAGCCTTACCTCACAAGGAGATTTTTGCTCAACGTATGAGTTCAGAAAAACTGGCTTCCTGCAAAGGGAAAGAGGAATGATGGCTATAATATATTAGCTTATGGACTAAATGTAGAAAAAAGGAAAACTATCCCAGTGATATTTTGAGAACTTCTCATTAAATATTTAATTTGGGAGCAAAATCTCCAAAAAAAAAAAATGCTGAAGGTGATGAGTCATAAAAATATGATATATATATAAATATTGGATGAATACATTGATGAGAAGGCTCAAGGACAGGTGTCTAACACAATTTGGTTAATTTTGAAAATATGAACTAATGAAATAATATCCACCACTTGATTTTTTTCATTGTTTTCCATTCACCATGAGAAAGGAAAGAGGTCAACCGAGATGAGCACAGCTTCTTAATAAAGTGAGAATAATCATTTAACTGACGTTTGTGACTGGACTAGCTTCTCTAGGTGTATGTATTCTTCAGCTTCCCAAGCTAAGGAACCGTCTTTATTAGACCAAGTCTATACATATTTCTTTTTGAAATTTTTCCAGCTTTTATCATTTATGTTTGATTTTATTTGGGGTATTATTTTTTCCCCTCAACCAGCATTATCTGCACATAAGGTTCCAAGAAATCCTATTTCAAGAACAGCTTGAATCAATTAAGCTTTGGCATATCAGAACAAGACCTAAATGTCTCATACTCTTCGTATGTCATCTTTTGGCATGTATACTATCATTATTCATGGCACTTAATTCTGTGGTCATCTTATTTTTCCTTGTTGCTTTATCTGTAGCTTTTGTTCTCTCTCTCCAAAAACACTAAGAAATGATCTTCAGAAAAGCAACAGGAAGCCTAATTGTTACTGTAGAAGTCATCGAAACCTGGAGATGTAAGAAAGATACATATATGGGAAAAACACAAAAGAAGAAATTGGTAGACCCAATTCTCTAACTTCTTGTGCATATTAATATTATTCTCCCTTGATATTTATCATAGATTATAAAGAGCTTTTTGTGATTATTTCTATAAAACACTAGAGTAAATAGATTTATAAAATTATAGACTTTTAAATAATTTATGATTGTTCTGATGCTATAGTGGTCTTCATATAAATGATATGTAAAAGTCTTGAGGGTTAATTTGAAATGAACTTCTTGAATATCCAAGTGCCTCAGAAACGTTATTTATACTTTCCAGAGACCTTTTAAACAATGAGCTTTAATTATGATTTTCAAAGGTCTTTTTCACTTAATAAATTTTGATGACACCCACTGACATTTTTAAGTCTTTCAGCATTTCAGCTGTACAACGGCAAGAGTGGCCTCAAATATAATATAAAATATAGTTCAATGTGCAGTTAAGCTGAAAGTCACATTTTATCCATCAGATATATGATGTTGGGTATTTCTCTTGGTGTTTCATGACTGTTATTCCTGTTTTATCTTGAATTCTAATGATTAGTTTAATGTAAATTACTGAAGGTAGGATTTATACTTTCGTAAACAAGACCACAAGTAAAACTTTAAAGTAAATCTTAGGCTGACTTTGTTGGTAGCAAGACATACCAATGAGGAACTACTTTTTGGGTTTTACTATTTTCTCAGATAAGAATATTGCAACATAACTAAGTGATTTTAGTTTCCTAGAGGAAAGGCATTGCTGGTAGACAGAGCCACTTATAAAAAAAATATGTGAAGGAATATGAAGTTAGGGAAGAGAAGACTGGGAAGGCACAGTGTTGGGTTGGGAGAGAGAAATGGAACCAGATGGTAGAGATAAGGTCTTGCACTTATGTTGGGAGCTATTTGAACTCACCAGTAAAGTGAAAATTCCTGGTGAGGGTATGGAAAGTTTGCACGGTCTCTTGCCCCCAGATAGCTCCCAAAATCTACCCTCTTCAAACTTTCATTTCTGCTTGGGCACCAAACCTCAAAATGCTTTGCTGATTAGTGTCAGGAGCTGCCTGTCCCCCTACCCTGTCCCTGAGGCGTGATTGCACCTGGTCAGGGAAAAGATAAGTAAACTAGATACACCCTAATGCAACACATAACTTTCCCCTAAGCAATACTGATAACTGAATACCTCTGGGCCTGAATGCCTTTGTGATAGTCACTACTGCAATAAAATGTATCAATCATCTTTAGGACTATGAAAGCAAGCATTATATCTCCTGAGAACCTGTTTTTCTGGGAACTTTCTCTTAGAGTTATAAACAGCCTAATGAACCTTTACGCATAAAAAACTGACCTTTACTAAACAATGCTGTTTGCCTCTTGGTTAAAGGATCTCTTCCTTGAGGCTAGACCTGAGGTTTTGTAAAAAATACCTATGACAACATGAGTGCCTGTGGCTAAAATTGTAAAACTTATCTATGGGAAATCATTTACTGCTCTTTCTGGTCCTTGTACCTTTTGCCATAGATAAAGCTTGAGAACCAGACAAGGTGGAGACGCCTGCCTGATGGGCAGGGGTGCCTGTCTGGTGATCAGAACGAAACGCAAGGCTCTCTCACTCTCTCTTTTGCCTACACCGTCATCCTTCGGGGGAACCTGGACCTGCAGGAGCTGGACTCCAGCACACTTAATCTGAGAAACTTAACTTTTGTCTTACGGATGAGCATAAAGGTGATAAAGAGAGGATGAGGGACGTATTTACTCCGAGTGTGACATGATCAGAAGTTCCCAGTTATTCAGCCCAGGCTTTCCTTTGGCACAGCTGGGTCTCAGTTACTCTGGAATTCTTTCCTCCAGTCGTTTCCTGGGAAACAGAGGCAGCCATGACATGGAATGGAGAGAAATAGATTGGTATTTTTAGAGCTTTCTTCTTGTCCAGGGAATGGCTACTTTGCTGAGTTCAAGGGGGAAACTAAACTTGCTTTTAAAATTTCTTTTAGGTGGCCCATCAATATATTTGTTTGTATAGAGTCAGTAGACCAGAATAGCAAAAGCTTCTCCTCCTCATGCTTCTGTTTTGTGCCCTTTGCTGCATTTAAGCACATTTAAGTTTCCTAGCCAATTCTGATTAAATAGAAAATCGAATCCTACAAATGCCAACAGAGGTATTACATTGTTATTAAGGGCCTTTTCCAAAAAAAAAAAAAAAAAGCGAGAGAGAGAACTTTTAATCACTTTTCCTCATTCTCATTTTTCATTAGATTGTGTAGGTGGGAACAGGTAAGAACTCCCCTGAGCAGGCAGCTACGTTCACTGTTCAAATGAACAATCATTCTTCTAAACCAATTTTTAAAAAAATATTTTTACTGTCTATTTATTTTTGAGATAGAGAGAGACAAAGCATGAGCTGGGAGTGGGCAGAGAGAGGGAGACACAGTCTGAAGCAGGCTCCAGGCTCTGGGATGTCAGCACAGAGCCTGATGCGGGGCTCGAACCCACAAACGGTGAGATCATGACCTGAACTGAAGTTGGACATTCAATCCACTGAGCCTTCCAGGTGTCCCTCTTCTAATCCAATCTTATCTTCAAGGCAAGAGAATAAGGAAGAATAAGAGACAAGGGGATTCAGTTTCTGCCCCAGGCACAGAGTGTTCTCATTTGAGAATGTATTAAGATTTCCAAACTGGATTACTGTCCCAGTGATTGATATTTGTAGATTATACTGATAATCAGAGAAGTTATCTGAAAGGTAATTAAACAATAGAGCATTTCAATCTACACTAATGGAAACCCATATTATAGACATGTCATTATTAAAGCACATGGTAGGCACTCAAATATGTTTTGGGTAGATGATTGAGCAAATATGCCCCTGGGAGTTGCAGGACTTATCTTATAAACATACGGTGTTCCAGAGTAAAGACTAAACTGTTTGGACATATCTATCTACGGGATTTTCACAGCTTTGGCCAGATTTTGTTTTGTTTTGCCTGCTTCTGTTTGCTTGATAGTGAAGATTTGAAATCCGAGGCTTTCCAAGTGCAATTTGTCAGTCTTGAGTCCTCTATTTCAACAGAGCACACTTAAAATGTGGCTTTTATTATTAATTCATTTATTCAGAAGCAATTGTGTCAGCCTCTTTTGGTAAACTGATGAAGTAAGCCACTTCCTGCCCTTCACAAATTATTTTTCTTTGTTTATAGCACTAGATCATTTCTTAGAAAATATCATAGTAACATTATTTGCAAGACAGGTGAAATGGTAGCCAGTTAGCTATCTAACCCCTTTTTCCGAATAAATTTCCAGAGTTTCAAATGTGGCACAATTTATGAGTTCCTTTCCTTCTGCCTATAAATATATTCAAGTTTCCTCCTTAAAAAAAATCACACTTTAGACACTTTATCTCATTGCTTCCTTTCACTGCCAAACTTCTTGAAAAACTTCTTTGCCTGTTGTCTTCATCTTTTCTCCATTGACTTCAGCTGTAATTCCAAGGAATATGACCTGCATTCCCATGACTCAGCTCAAATGGCTCTTGCAGGGCCACTGAAGATTATTGTAAACAAAGGCTTTTATCTTTTTATACTGTTCTCTTGATGTTTGCTGCATGAACCGACTTTTGGCCTCCTGCTGTCTTAAATCTCTCTTCCCTTGTTTTCCATACGATTCATATGTTCTCATTCTGCTGTCTGAAGGGCTGCTCTCTCTTGCCTGAAGGGTCCACCCGCCTTTGTTTTCTAAAGAAGTGGGTACCTGTAGGGTTTTCTGGTTCTGGCACCTTGCTTTTGTTTCAGAGAATCAACTTCCATGTCATCTTCAGTCCATGGAGTCCCCGAGAGGCTGACCCAGCAACTTGGTTCCAGGACTCTGCACCTGGCCTTGGCCTCTACCATCAGCATGTTACATCCCATTTCTCCTCTCTTTCCAACGCAGTGATTGGTTAAAGGATGATTGTTTGCCCCAGTTTGAGCCAATCAGAGTCAGTCTTGAGCGGTTGCTGGAACTTTGGGAAGGAAAGCATTTTTTGTCTCTGGCCAAGTTAACTTTTTAAAATATTAATCAGGTTAGAACTGCAGGAGACAGAGGCAGGCTGAGGTGAAAGAGCCTGAGCAGGTAAAGAGGGCATCCATGCAAGGAGGGGAAGAGGCAGTGTCCATGTGGTGTAGGGTGTCAGGGCAAAAGCAAATGAGTGTGTGCTCAGGACTTCAGTGGCTTGGAGAGAGGTTTTTGAGTCCAAGTGGCGAGGTCTGAATACTTGTTACCTCTGTTTAAATATAATGTTTATTTAATTTCACATACATATAGTTTGTTTTAATAACTTGATAATTTTAACTGATTCATAAAACTCCTGAAAATTTAACAATTAACTCCAGCTTATCAATCCTTCTAGTTTGAATATGCATTGATGTTTCTTGGATAAATTATTGCTATGATGGCTGCTAAATGGTAATATTTTATAAATCAATTGTTCTTGGTACACTTATTAGTTGGCCTTCTAACCTTAAAGAACAGATTATTTATTTATTTATTTATTTGTACGAATGTATGTATGTATGTATGGACTCACTGATACTTATTTTTATTCAATAGGTTATAATCCATTACAATCACAATTTTTTTTGATGCTCAATCATCCCCGCAATTTGGCCAGTGAGAAGCCCTTCAAACTGGCATATATTATCTTTTTAAAAATTTTTAAATTTTAGATAGAGACAGAGCTTGAGCAGGGGAGGGGCAGAGGCAGAGAGAGAGAAAGAGAGAGAGAGAGAGAGAGAGAGAGAGAGAGAGAGAGACAATCTTAAGCAGGCTCCACTGCAGGTTCTGTGGAGCCACACAGAGGGTTAAATCCTATGACACTGGGATTATGACATGAGCCAGAATCAAGAGTTGGATATTCAACTAACTGAGACACCCACGTGCCTCTGTTACCTTTTGACATAGCCTCATAATTTTTTTAGGACTGTCTTTTGGATTTTTAGTTACCTTCTGGTATAGGAAGACAATTCTCTGTATGTTTAAACATTGTTCAATCCTGTGTGTAGGTAACTATTCTCTTATTGCTAATGCTGTCTACAATATGGATGCCCTGATCATTGTACTTGGGTGCCTACAGCCCACTCTAGGGCACCTCAGCTCCGAATATTCACACTCTTCATCTGCTTGGGCTGCTGCACCTACCTCCATGCATAGATGACCTCCTTCCCCTGCTTAGGTGCTGGCATCCTCTCCTGCCTCATCTTTCTTTGTGCAGACTTAGTCACTATGTAGTTTATAGTTTTATGTATTACTTGACTCAACTGTGGTGCTGTTTTGTTGAGGAATTTTGCTTCTATGTCAGAAGTTGACTATATAGTCCTTCTATGTAAAGGACTATATAGTTAATACTGTTGATTTGTGGACCATGTATTTTCTGTTGCATCTGCAACTGTTTCAGCTCTGCCATAGTGAATGAATAAATGTGGATGAGTTCCAATGAAATATATTTACAGATGGCTGGCTCACAGACTGTAGTTTGTTGACCCTTGTTCTTGTTCATGGGGTCTGAGTTTTAGACCATAGTTTTCTTTAATACTTGCATCAATTTGGGTATCAGGGCAACACTGGCATTCTGAAATGAGTTCATGTTTTCTCTCCTCTGTTATTTTCTGGAAGAGATTGTGCAGAATTGCTATTATTTCTTCCTTAAATATTTGGTAGAATTGACCAGTGAAACCATCTGAGTCTGAAGTTCTCTCAGTCTAAAATCTTCTACCAGCTGGGCTGTAGTGGTCAAGAGCTCATTTCATAATAAGCAGGAGTGGTGCTTGGGGACAGCTCAATAGTGAATCTTTCTCTGATTATCCTTTTTTTTTTTTTTTAAATCAAGTGACTGATGACCAAAATACATTTTTTTTGAGGGAGTGCACACAGTGCCCACCTTCCTCTGAAATTCCTAAATAAAACCTTGATCTATTTAGAATAAAAAATAAGCTAAGTTTTATTTTTCTAAACTGAGCGAAAAGTAGGAAAAGAGTTAAGAATCTACCTATCTACCTATCTATCTTTTTATCTATCATCTATCTTAAAATGTAAACCTTAGCAAGCAGACAATATAAAAAATATTCTGGTATACTTTTTATTATAGAGGTTGTGATGTGACACTCTTAGTTTAGTATCTGAACTTATCATATGTTAAAACCTAATAGTGACATATCATCTCACAGTCATAAATCCTGGATTTCAGTTGATAATACTCTTGAAATATCCCAGTGAGAGGACAGGAAGTCTAGGCCCTTCGTATAATGCTGACAGTTTTCCAACAGCATGCACAGAAAAGTGAATCTTCCTAGACACATGGAGTGATTCCTGGCTTAACTGGAGATCACCACAATATTCTTATATGTAGCCAACAAAACAATTTTGACCTGCTGGAAACAAATCATGCTTCAAAATACATTCACATGGCCTATAATTATCTTAAGAACTTCCATCTTCCTTACTCTGTGTCCCTTCCCACTTAATTGTCTCCCACTTAATTGTCTCTTTATATCAGGTGCTATAATAAAAGCAGCTAAGAAAAAGGGGTTACAAGTTTATGTTGACCATGAAGATATATATGCTTGTATTATATTTGAGTCCTACAAACAGACTAGGAGAAGCCAAGTCCAAAATTAATGACCTTTTTGTTCTTGGAAAAGATACATTCCCTAACAGTGAAAAATCACTGTCCTTGACCTCACTGTCAAAGGCATGTTTGTGTATTCAGTTTGCCATCTGAATGAGACATTTATGTTCCACAGACTGTGCCAAAAGATTCTGTGTGCTTCCGTGAACCATTATCAGCCTAACCTACTACAGATATTGAATGGTAAGGCCCAAGCTGTATTTGGGTGTCTGTGTCTCTTCAGGGCCACTCCTTCTCATTCTCCACCCTGCTCTATGAACAGAAGGCTAACCTTTGGGGATTACCTTTATGCTCTATCTTGCTCTCTGGTTATGACTTGGATTTGGCCAATGGGGAGGCACCTCTCTTTGTAGGTTTTCAGCTGACCTGAGAGTCACAAACTCAGTAAGATGGTCTTCTCTGTTTAGCTCTCTCTTGGTAACCACTGCCTCCCTTTCCCTTTTCAGGCATGGGAGTGATAACTAGATTCGCTACCCCTGAGGATCTTGTGGTTTCCTTACATCCTGCACATATCTCTGTATGTAGTCTTTTCTTAAAATTTCATTCTTTCTTTGAGCATGCCATCTTTTTTCCAGTTGGCATCTAGATTGACACAGAATGATCATTACAAATCTTAAGTCTTTTTTTTTCCTCTGATGTCATGCCATAATACTTCTTAACTTGGTTCCCCTAGATTAAGATCAACTTATCAGAAAATTCCTGTGGGCAATAAAAAAAACTGGAAACTCAATCTTGTATTTCCAGTATGCAAATTAATCCTCAAGGTTAATTGAATATAACCTGGTTTAAGCTTGTTGCTCCGAGATTCAGTTTGGCAAGTGTTTTGGAGTACTCTTTACCTCTGACTATATATACCTTAATGATATGGTGGACCCTCACATTCACAATAGGATGAAATGTCCTTAAAGGCCGCTCTTCACAAAGAATTGAAAGATGAGGAAGAAAGAGTTCTCTGAAGTTCTCTGTGTAGAAAAATCTAGGTCAGATCTAGGGACGCTTCGGCAAGCTTGATGCTTGGTTTTGAAAACAGGGTAAATAGCAGTTACAATGAAACATTTTTCTGTATTTTACATATCTGATGGACACTCTTATCTAACTTAGAGGCCTACTTACTGCATGTTGGTCTACTCAGAGCCATCTTCTCTGCATGATGATCTACTGGCCGTCTTCTCTCCATCCAGTTTCTCTGGCATTTGGGTAATATCTCTTACTGAAACAATTTGCTGCTGATTTGTTCCTGGGGAGTGGATACAAAGTGGCTATGGTAATGCTGTGCAGATTCAAGGTCTGCTAATACCTCATATTCTCAGTACCCCAATGGGAATATTACTGTTTCTACTCTTATAGTGTTTACTTGCTCATTCATCACAGCCTTGTTGCTATAGAATTTAGATAATGAAGTCAAAACTCATTAGCTGACAGATAGATGGCTCCTTGTCCTTGAACCACTATATCCATGCTAAGAATGAGTGGATCCTGTGGAACATCTGTGTTTCTAACCATGAGTGGACCCCTGGTCAACCTGCTTTGCCAACTTTGAGGACTTTCTGAGGGAGAATGTTCATATTCAAGTTGGGACCTCTGCTACTCTATAGGAAGGAAAGTGGTCTTTCTGATGGCCAAACCAGTTCCTGGCATTGTACCTCTGTATAGGTTTTGCAGAGTCCCTAACCCCTACTTCTAGGCTTTTCATTTGTGAAATAGAGCATATGATAATATCCTCCTAATGGAATTGTTGTTAACAGTGAAATGAAATATATATGTGAAGCACTTACTATAGTGTCTGATACAAAGTAAATTTTCAAAATCTTAGTGATTTTTTATCATATATATAATATTTACATATTTGAAAATGGTGTCTTTTTTTAGACAATAAAAGTTTATGAGTATTTGTGTATAAAAATACTCATGTGCCAATGGATATACTTTCAGAAAGTAATTTGGTAAATAAATTGAACTAGTTTGAGATACCTTCTTCTTAGGGCCCATGTTTTGCAATAATTGTAGTAATAAAGCTCAGATCACAGACCGATTTTTGCAACTTCTGAGAACTAGGATCTCAGAGGTCTGAATTACATTTCTTCCTTTCTTTGTTAAATACTCATAGGGAAAATTTGGTTGATATTTCCCGTTCAGTACTAATTATTAGAAAGCTTCTGTTAAGTCACACATGGGCACTGTTTTGTAAGTAAAATGCTTTGAATCACATGTAGTCTTTGATCAGTTAGCTTATATCCATGGGTGACCTGACTTGAGAAGCCAGATGACAACACATATGCAGGGAAAGGAGTAAGTAAAGTTTTAGACAAAAAAAAAAAAAAAAAAAAAAAGAATTTATGTGACCATTTAAATGAATATTTACTAACTTTTTCACTCTCAGATCTGGCTGCTGAAGGCTATTGGAAAAATCACATGGACTTGCTTTCAGAGAACGACCCACACGTGGTCACTTTTAGACTCTGTCTACAATGTGATGTCTTACCTAGTTCTGTATTAGCACATCCAACGGTATTTCTCTCCTTGAAGATCCATAGACACCTCAAAATTAGCACATCTGATATTTATTAGGATTAGATTCATCTGTGGCTAACAGAAAGTTACAAAATAACAGTACCCTAAATGCATAGAAATTTTATTTCTCATGTTTAAGAAGTCAAAGACCCAGGCTCTCCCTTGTTGCTCTTTTTTTTTTTCTGTAGTTTCCATGACCCAGTTAAACCAATGATCCAAATTTTTTTTAAAAAGTTTTTTAATGTTTATTTATTTTGAGAGAGAGAGAGAGAGAGAGAGAGAGAGAGAGAGAGAGATAGACAGAATCTGAAGCAGGCTCTGGGCTCTGAGCTGTTAGCACAGAGCTGGATGGGGGGCTTGAACTCCTCATGAACCTGAGATCACGACTGAGCCGAAGTGGGACATTTAACCAACTGAGCTACCCAGGCGCTTCACTCTGTAACTATTAGCTCTGCTTGTCCCCTTCTTGGTTTGAGTGCTAATAGATTGCATAGGTTGAGCAGCTGTTGCCTGCTTTTCTGGTCAAATGGGGCCAAATGGCACTCTCAGTTACGTGGGGTTATGTTGTAGCTCTTTTGCCTGGGCAGGAAGGTGAGGGGCCACTCCAAGATACTCTTAAGCTCCCAGTTTCTCTGATTAGGAGAAGTTGGAAGCTATCTTCAACCTTGGCTATGAATTAATTTCCTCTATGTGTGTAGCATGGGAATATTCCATGCCTGGCACTGGCTTTGCTCCGGGGGCAATCAGCTCTATTCACTCACCTTGTGGTATGAGCACTGCTTAATCGCACAGCTTCCAGGAGTTGTTGCCAGCTCTTCTGGTAGGATGGGGCCACACTCTTCATAGTGGATGGGCTGATTTAGCTTCGTGCTTGAGCATGGGCAAGCTGGGCTCTACGGTCAGCAAAGTTCGAGTTCGAGGATCTGAATCGGGCCGGTCTATAACTTGCCAAGTTCCCTGGTCAGAGTGAAACACTGGTCAGATTTTGCCAATGAACAAAACTGCTGGTGGGGATTAGTGCTTGAGCAGTGCAGGAATGAATTCAATCTGCCAAGATTTTTGTGCTGGTTGTCAGAAGTCCCTCCCACTTCTCTATCAGTCAGCTTCCCAGTGGTTGAGCCCTGCAGATTCCTGAGCAATCCCTGTACTGTGAGATCAGAGTAGGGGCTCCAGCAAAGTAACTCATAATGCTGTGGTGGCTGGGTGCCCACCCAGGTTCCCTTTTGTCATGGGAAAAATCAGAGGCTCAGGCACTTCTTGGAGTGGTGCTGAGCTACTTTGTGGGTGGGCAATGTGGTCAATCTGTAGCCATTTCTCTTCCTCTTCTCACACAGTCTGTCTTAGTCTCTGAGGTGCTTGGGGTGCTTCAGCCTCACCCTGTGTTCTAGGATTTCCTCAATGAGGCCTTGTTCTTGAATAGTTGTTAGTTCTTCTTGTGAGAGAGAGTGAAATCAGAAACAACCTATGTAGCCATCTTGGTGGCATAATTCTATGCCTTTCCTTGTTTCCTGCAGGCACATTTTTTTCAGTGTGCATGTGGAACCAACTGCACATGCAGAGTTTTATGGATTAATTTAAACGACATGAGGGAAGTGTCCAGACTTTTCTAGTTATAGGACCTCATTTATTATATTAGCAACAGTAACCATCACTTTCATTGGAAACTAATTTCTGTTCTCCATGGTCATGAGTTTGTCAGCATCTGTATTAATACCATTTTAATGCCTTTAAAAAGTCTTAAATAATTGAGGATTGAAGTTGGTGTGGAATCTCTGTATTTAATTAAAATAGTTGTTTTATGAGGCTGAAAACTTAAAGTTAGACTGTTGTCTGGAGTCCTTAAGGGATTCTTTGTAGATATGTGCAAGGCAAAAACCAGCTGAGGACTTTTGTTCCCATTTTCTTGAGGGAGAGTATTTACTTTATCTTTTTCAAATTAGTGATGCCCACGAATTGGAGTACCAAGTCTCTTTTTTCACAGGCAAGCACTTTATGAAAAGTATGGCTTATATTTGTATTTTTTTATCATATAGTATTTAGGAAAGTATAAGTGTCTGGTTATAGTTAGGAAATTCAGAGATTTCATAGGCTCAAGTCATCAGCAATGAATAAGACCTGTATTAAGAAATGTTTAAAAAAGTCACTAAAATAAGGTCAAAGCACAGCACCAGTTAATTCAGGTTTCGAATAACTTGTATAATTGGTGAAATAAATATTAGTTGTCTTAACCCAGTGGACAGAGACGGTGCTTTAGTAGAAATTTAAGTGCTTCTCTCTAGGGGTTGTCCATCTCTGTCAAGAATTTGGACTAGCTTCATGCGATAGCTCCAAGCGACTTCACCAAGAGACAAGAGAATTACTTCCTTCTGAAGTTATCAAAGGCTAGTCTGAAACCAGATAATATATGACATAAAGCTGTTTCCCAAGATGGTTGATTTGTTTTATTATCAGAAGTTTAGCACTTTTATATGCCTCGCGAGATACTCAGAAGCACGTGAAGTAAACGCTTGTAACAAATACCTTATTTTGAATATGAGCAGAGAACATACATTTCTAATTAGCAGAAAATTCCAATTCTCTTTATTGGATTCAAAAGGTTCAAAAAAAAGATTTATGTATTCATGGTTTGAAGGAGTGCTAGATGTTTTAGCCTTCTCAGAGCACCCTCATGTCTCTTCTGGCCCTGAGGACCAGATAACCCACGGGTTCCTAGTTTGTCACCAGAGCTCTGGTCTTACCACTGTGTAGTGAGTCACCCTTACTCAGTCTTTCAGCATAAAAATGTAAACTGGGGCATATGCAAAAGATAATCTTAAAAGAAGACTCAGTCTCCATTTCTAAAAGGGGAAAATGTGTCAAACAAAAGATGTTCCAGACATATAAGTCAATATTTCTACTATATTCATCTCTCTCCTGTAGCTCAACTCATTGCTCACCAAGCAGGGAAAGATCTTTCTCAGATATGGACACTGATTGAACCAAAGTGAACAATTGACTCGTGTGTGTTCCTAGAGCAAAAACCTGTGCTCACACATAATTGATCTTATCTGATCAGAGTTCATTTTGTAAGACAGAAAAAAGGGACACAGAAGGCGGCAGACAGTTGGGGTTGAGGAGATCACAGGAGGGACATTGGAGCTGTCACCTTGTTGTTGTGTGCATAACTAGAGTATGAGTAAGTGAGGAAAGGAGATATAGGGATGCGTTATAGACACTCAGAGGAGGAGGGGCCATTAGCCAGATGAAGCAGCTTGAGGCTTTTAGGTCCTTATTCCCAAGTCCCCTTGGTGCCTAGAAGTGTCTGCCATCCCCTCATCCTTTCAGCTTGGCTTAGTTTGAGTAATTTCTGTTTGAGAAATCCTCATCCTTTCAGCTTGGCTTAGTTTGAGTAATTTCTGTTTCTTGCAGCCTAAAACAAAGATGAAGACCTTATTATAAAATTCCATTTAGAGGTGGACTGATAACAGCATTATACTTAAGAAAGAACACTGGTCCCATACCTGGGTTCAAGCTCTGGCACTCTCACCAACAACAGAGTGGACCCTAGAACAAATTCTAAATATCTGGGTCACATTTTATTTACCTGCAAAATGGGGGAGGAGAATGAGGATTAAATTTCAAAAACTGTGAATTGACTTCAAATTTTAACATTCTTCATATCAACCAATTTTGTTGAATTTCAATGGGGTACAGCTATTTGGTTTCTGTAAGTTCTAGAGAGTAGAGAGAGAAAAGGTCAGAGAAAAAAGGAGACCCAGAAGTAGAGGCTTCTTAGATTGAAGATCTAAGGACCTTCAGTTAATTTTGAATATGGCATATGAAATACATGGTCATCTGATGGAGCTAAAGAGTGTCCCTTTCTCTTTTATATTGGTCCCAACTCAGAGGAGAGACAGGCGGCGATAAGTAATGGAAGTTCCTGTACGCTCCAGTGACCCAGGGTGGGAGCCCTCCTCTGGGATCTGGAAATTTCTACCCAGAGTTTCTTCTGTTATCTAATGGGAATAGATGGTAAACTCTTTTCCTACCAATAAAATAGCTGAAAGGGGAATGGAGACCTTATCTGATCATCTCTGGCTAAAATGGCTTTATGGATATAGAATAGGATTTAAGGATACTTATAGGCATGCTGGAGGGTTCTCTTGTCGTGACTCCCCTACCCTCTCTCCTTCTCCCCACTTCCTCCGCTAGCCCCTCACTCAGCCCAGATTTTACACCTTAAATTCCGTTAGTGATGGTAGGCACCAGCCTCTAGATGTTAGAGTCTCATTCAAGTCTTCTAATGTAGAATTGAAATTCTCCCTGGAGGTGGACTAAGAGCAAGTTTTCCCCTCCTTCCAGGGGAGAGTATCCTGGATTATTTAGATGGGACCAATCTAATCACAGGAAACCGTAAAAGCACAGAATCTGTCCATGCTGTTGTCAGAATAATAGGGAGAAGTGACTATGAAAGAATAACCAGAGAAATGCAATGTGGCAGGCACTAAAAGTGGAGAATGGGACCACAAAGCAAGAAATGGACGCAATCTCTAGGGCCGGAAGAGTTAAAGGAACAAATTCTCTCCTAGAGCTTCCAGAAACTGATGCAGTCCTGCTGACATCTTTATTTTAGCCCAATGAGACCTGTGTTAGACTTCTGACCCACAGAACTATACATACTAAATTTGTGTGTCACTACTAAGTTTGGGGTAGTTTCTTATAACAGAAATAAAAACCCAATGTGGTGTAAATGACTATGAGCACTGCTGTGTTTACCTTTCCTCTAGAACTACAGTCTAGGTTCCTGATGATTAAGTAAGTTGGCAACTCTTCGTGATTTGTAATCTAGAGCTCTTTCCAGTGAACCAGAATTTCCTTAGAAGGTCAGAATGAAAAGAAGACAAGGCTAGAAATTGAGATACATGGGTTTAAGTTCAGGCTCTGTGCTTGGTGGTTATGTATCCAGGAGTGAGTCACTTCAACATTTTGGTTCCAGTTTCCTCAACTCTACCCTAAAGGGCTTTGGATTAAGATGACCTCTAATTCATTTTAGTGCTGACCTTAGATGATTTCTCTGAGTGCCAGCCTCATGCTGCGGGTCATGTTAATGGTACACTCTGTCTAAATGGCCCTATCCACCAGGAAGTGGAGTTTGGTGGAAGGTTCCATAAGGAACAGTATTATGTCTCATACTCAATTTTCAGATGTAATTTTTTGCTTGTTTGGTGAAGAATGGGTATATAAGTGTATTTGTCAAAGGGAAATATTTTATCCTAATTTTTATGATTCCTTCATCAGGAGTGAGATTTAAGGACTATTTAAGATGTGAGAGAGAGTAAGTAGATCAGATCGAGGACCCAAAACTTCTAGTTTAATTTTCAGCAGAATACTAATTATTTATCTTACAGTTATTGGAGAGCAGAATTAACTGATCCCACACTTCTTTTCATTATGAAATACAGATTATTTGATAATGTATCTTTGTCTTATTTTTATCCCATCTCGAGTTTTGCCTTTGTAGTTTGCATGCAATTGTACTTTCCCTTAGAACATTCTGTACTATAGTTTTTAACATGATGTTTACTTTAATCTGCTTCAATATATTTATTTAAATTTTTAACTCATTTGATTACTTTCAATAACTTTTTTCCTGATGGAATTTTAGAAACCTACTAACAAAGTCTAAACTTTCCTTAAGCTCTTTTTAATAATTTTGCCAATAATAATATCTGTTAAATGGTTGATTGTTTATTACATGTTGAATGACTAGTTATTGAGGGAGAGGAAGTTTCTATTTTAGTTCTGGAGTTATTTTGAAGTCAATTATAAAACCTTTACTTTAAAGTCATATTCTCATTTGTTGTCAGGCAAATGAACATCAGAAGACTGAATGCATTAGAGAAGAACTGTGCTTTACTTGCTTTTTAAAAGTGAAAATCAAAAACGTGTACCTACCTTAGAGTCATGTTAAGATTAATGTAAGCTGATATATGATATCTGGGACCACATAATCATAGAATGTCATAGTTGGCAGGGACTCTAACCTACAGTTATTATTACTTTTGTTATAAACATTTATTTCATGCCGTTCCAGTCAAATGTTTGCTAAATCTACTAAAATAATTAGATTAGAAAATTAAATCCCAAGTACAAAATAAGCTTAGAAAAGATAATCCACAGTATCTGACTAATAAAAACAACTATAAAGGAGGCCATATTTAACTTATAGTCCTTTTTGAATTTACATTTTGGATTGTTAGTAGTTGGTGATGACCTCAAGTCTAAAACAAACCATTCACGTGACCATTCAGGGACTGACACAGCCGTGGGACAGACACTGGCCGCGGGCCAGAAGGCTGGGAAATGCGCCCTGGGGCTGACGCTTCCTACCTGTGCGATCCCGTGCAAGTTCTTCCATCTCTCAGGTCTTTAGCCATTTCATTGTCCAAATAAGGCTTTTGATAACCAGCCTAGAGCCTCATCAATAATACATTATTTAGATAAAGTGCTCAGAATAGAGCAGGCTTTCAACAAGTCCTTTTGTTCTTGCTTATGGTTCATTTGGTCTCTAAAGCACGATACTTCCACAGCACTCTTCAGGAAAAGTCTGACTGCTCGTCGTGGCACACATTATACCCCGCGGGGCTGAATGCTTTATGTTCCCTGATGTCCCGCATGTTAGAATATTCCTTGTAGTAGCTTACCTCACCTGCACTGTAGGCATGGTGCTCATAGGGAGATAATCCACATAAAACTATTACAGATAAAAGGCTACTGTATTGTTTGCCAGAAATCTTAGATGCACTTTTGTTATCCATTTGTACAAGTGCATAGAAATTTGTGACATGAATTTCTGTATTTGCTTCATTTGTGAGTCTATTTTTCTTTCTCATTTATTTGTAATTTGTGCTGTCTCTATTTTATATAATGTTGTGTAAGGTCAGCCCTCTGTTGTAGAACAAGGTGGTTTACTAACAAACATATATATGTATATAAATGTGTGTATATGCACATATACATTAATACCATACTTACTGATTTTATTTTACCTTTTTATGTTTTTTTATTTATTTTTGAGAGACAGAGAGAGACAGCGTGAGCAGGGGAGGGTCAGAGAGAGAGGGAGACACAGAATCCGAAGCAGGCTCCAGGCTCTGAGCTAGCTGTCAGCACAGAGCCTGACATGGGGCCTTAGCCCACCAACCGTGAGATCATGACCTGAGCTGAAGTCGGATGCTTAACTGACTGAGTCACCGAGGCGCCCCCATAATTGCTGACTTTAAAATTATACACTACAAGGAGGGGGGCGAGCTTTAGACTTCTGTCTAGTCTGTACATGGTGTACTTCTGATCGTTCTTACTGGTTGGATTTAACAGTTTTGTAGTAAAGAAGAATTCAATTTGGGTGTCAGGCTGGAAATTGTTCGCTTAAATGCCAAATTTATGAAAGATTGAGTCTATATTATCAAAGTTTGTTACATGTTTATAACACAGTGCTTGAAACACATTGTACTTTAAATTAATCCAGTTAACATTTAATTGCTTCAATGATGATTGTTGATTTTCTCACTATGGGAATGAGGGAACGTCACCCGACAGACCTACCTCCGGTCTTCTCAGCTCTCCCAGGCAAAGACTAATTCTAGAGCCTGTTGCTCATTTGTGTCTGGAAGATATTGCTGCAAGAGAGCATGGGGGCCTTTCTTAGGCCTGGGTATCTTCAGAGGTAATGTTTTGGGAACTTTGATGTCTCAGCAAATAAGATTTCAGCTTAGTATTGCATCTATTTATGATTTTGGCTCTAATGATACTTTTTTTCACTTTATTTCACTTCCATTGTTGTCTAAACTCTTTCCACCCTGAGTCCACATTTATCTTCTTCCAGTTGGGACATCAGTTTCTGGATACACACATAGTATGTCAGTAAGCATATATACAAGATAAATTATTTGCATTTCTTTTAAACTTCAAGAAAGATACATATGAAAAATGACAACTGAGAAGTATTTTGTTTTGTCTTGTCTTCCTTAAACATAAACATTTTAGCAAACGAACAGAACATACCTGCTCTGATGTTTTGTAGTAGTACATCTTATTTACTTTAATCTTATAAAAGAAATAAATGGAAATGTAAGCACATTTTTTGTTGGCACAAAATCCTTTAAAAACTAATGTTTTTGTTTTCTTAGTTTTCATACCACCTATTACCTATTATTTCATTATCACCTAGTTTTCATGTCCCATTCTCTGCACACTAATTAACCTGGAGACTACCTGAAATAGCATAGGCTGGGTGCTTATGGGACCCTGAGAGCTTTATGAATGGGTTCATTCTAAGGGTTGGAAAAATAGCCTAAAGTCTGTAAATGGTTAATCATTTAATCAGTTCTAAGAAAGCCAGCATCCACAGCGAGGGGCAAAATTGGTAACATTTATTTTCTTCAAAATCTTCTGTAGACTTTAACCTCGTGGAAAGTTTCAAATATTAATTTCTTCAGTTCTCCCCTCCCCAAAACAATGAGTTCCGCGTTACTAGAAACATTCAGAGAACAGACAGTGATATTAGGAATATAAAGATCTCTTGAAATATGTTTGTGAAAACACTGTGAATGTGTCAAGCATTAAGCAAGGAATTGGTATTTAAGAACATGAGCTTAACTTCACTTTATGTCTGCCATGGTCTTCCTCAAGTCTAAGATTTAATATTTGAGAATTTAGCCTTTTTTCCCCTTACTATGGATAGCTACATGTGTTTTCCACCCATAATGTCACCAAACTCTACTTCCTAACTAGCTCTTAGGCCTCAAATATTAAAATACCAAAATATGTATGTGAAGATCCAATAAAAACACTTGAAATTTTAGGAAAGAGATTTTGGAAGTCCTTTGGGATGTATAAGTGAACAAGATGACTAAGTTTATTTGTAATTTCCAGTTTGGTTGGATGCCTGGGCAAATTCAATTCCTATTATATATGAAGTAAAACTTTGGGACATGAAAATGTAGTCTTATTAGTTCTGTTATTTATGATATTTCTTATTTTTATATTAGAAATAATAAGAAAAATATTTTCATGGAAGTTAAGATATTGCAATAATAATAATAGTTAATTATTATGATATAATATATACAATATATAATATGTATTATATATAATGAAAGCTTACTATTTGCAAAGCACTGTTCTGAAGGACTTTGTAGGCCTTACTTCATTAATTTCCACAATGTCCTTTTGGTGTTATTAATATGGTCATCTTCATTTTATTGATGAGAAAACTAGAGCACAGAGATCTGACACAACTCGCCTAAGGTCATTTGGAAGGGATACAGTCAGAATTCAAATGCAAACAATCTTGGTCTAGAATCTGTGCTTTTAACCACACACTGTGCCATCTCCCAAATTCCAAACTCAAAAAGACTTGAGTTCAAATTCTGACTAGAGCTTGTATCAACTGAAAAACCCTGGAAACCGGGTCTCAGTTTTGTCATCTGTGAAATAAGCACAATTAATACCTGTCGTACTGGGTTGTTGTTAAGAGTAAATGAGATAATCTATGTAAATGAACAGCAAAGTACTCGGTACAAAGCAGATGGCAGACAAATGTCAGATGCTTTTCTTTCCCCTAATGCAAGGGAATTAAAAATTTTTATGAAAAAATTCCTCCTCATATGATCTTTATAAAACCTTAGTTCAGATATTTAATATCAAATGCTTTACTCATTCTCCATATCCTTTAACATTATTGCAAAAAGAAAAAAAGAACTAGTTACCTGCAAGCATAGAAACTTACCTAATTTTCCTCTCCTTTCCCTTTGCTATAGCTTAATGGTAATGTTTCTCGTAGGATGGGGTGGGATTGGGGCTGAGGCAGAAACAGTTGGATTTGTGGTTCTCTTCGGAATTTTAATTATAAGTTCAAGAATGCTCCTTTGATTAGATTTTCTTATAAATTTTCTTGAAGAGATCTTTGTTTACTTACTTGTAAATGAGGAATTACATGATACAGAGTCCCCATCTTGTAATAAGTTAAGCCCCCAGTGAACATCACTGTAAGAAGAGAATCAAATATACAGAATTTTGTGGTGCAATTGGCATATGGAGGAGAGCTGTTTCTTAGACATCATTCAGGTATGCTTCTCCAGCACGAACTGGGTCTGTTTATGTAGATCAAGGGTTCAGGCATCTCTGATATCTAAATCTGAGGGCTGTGCGTAGGGAAAAGTGCAATGAACTCAGCAAACTTGAAACCACATTTCTCCATCTGTTGAGTCCCTCCGTGTCAGGCTCTGAAGAAACCAATGTTGTGGTGAGAGTGGCAAACAACAGTGCCCTTCTCCTTCCACCGCTGTTCTTTAGAACAGTTGAGGTTGAACATCTTTAACGTATCATACACTTATCTGGTGTTGGATACATGGAAACAAGTCAGCATTGTGCTGTGTGGGTCACAGGCTGTGGTCTGGCAGGACATGTGCATGGATTCCCAGGCCACTTCAAACCCACGTGAGTAATGGCAACCAGACCCCTTTTCCATTTCCCACCCATAAACATGTCTGCAGAAGAACAAGACTAAACAAAATGTTCTTTTTTTATCCTAAATGAAAACAAATAGAAAAATGAGTGACAGAAAAATCTGGTCAAATTTACTGTAAATGCCTCTGGAAAGAGGCCCTATCACAGGAAGTGAGAAATCCTTTGTTTTCAGGTTTGAAATATCAGTACCCTTTCAGTGAATATTTAACCTGTGAGCTTCTTTCCATATAAATGAAGTTCTTACTGACTGACTCTCTTGCTGCAAAAGGTGCTGTGGGTCACTTCGGAGTATGAGGCCTGTCCTCAAAGAACTTGTAATTTTCTTTGTAAGGATTTAAAATTTTATGTTTGCCTTCTGGAAAATCATAAGAGAGGTCACATATGTGTTTGTAGCAAAATCCTATTAAATGAATGATAAGGGACTAAAACATTTAGAATACCTAAAGGATGAAGAGAGAGAGGGAGGGGATAGCAGCAGGTGAGAGAGGCCAACAAAGCCTTGGAAGCTAGAAATTAGATTTGTAATAGATTTTATTTTATTGTATTTTAAAATATTTATTGGTTTTATTTTGAGAAAGAGACAGAGCGTGATTAGGGGAGGGGCAGAGAAAGAGGGAGAGAGAGAGAGAATCCCAAGCAGACTCTGTGCTGGCAGCACAGAGCCTGACATGAGGCTTGAACTCCCAAACCATGAGATCATGACCTGGGCCAAAATCAGGAGTCAGACACTTAACAGACTGAGCCATGCAGGCACCCCCTCTAATAGATTTAAAGATAAGATGCAGCTTAAAGTGTCTATGGGAAGGATAGCGAGGAAAGCAAGCTGAGTGTTCCCTGTAGAACAAAGTTGGAGGCCCAAGTTCTACAAAGTCATGGGGCTAGAATCCAGAGGGCTCCTTGAAATTTTGTACAAGAAACAAACTCCCAGATCCTCATCCCCTCATGGAGCACTGCTGAGTACTTCTCCCCCAGTGCAGAGGCCTGGAGATTTATTTCTTTGGAGTCATTACACCAGATTAGTTCTTGATTTAGGGAGGTAGTGTGCAGGAGTGAGCTGCTGGGCTGAAAAATGGAATGGAGTGGTCTCTACTGGATGGTGAGCCACACTGCCCCCATTGGCTGTCCTCCAGAACTCCGGTTCTCAGGCATTCACTTCCACCTTCTTAGACAGGCCATGGGAGATTCTTCCTCTGAAGAAACTGAAAGGACCTTGACATTCTGACATTTGGAGAAACCTTGGCAAGAAGTCCATCCTGTTGCCTACTCACCCAATGGTGAAATCCACCCACCACTTGGTAACTCCATTCCTCTCTCTAACCTTCGTGTTCCCTTCCCTTCCCCCTGTATGGAGAACATCCAGTTAGTTACCCTTGTTTAGTCCACTCTTAAACATGAACTGATATCCAAGGGTCATCAAGTAATAGTCAATAAAAGTCTCTTTCATTGATTAGAGATGATAATAAATAAACAGAAAAAGGGAAGTAGATGCAATGAAAGGGATAGAAAAAACTTAAGAAAAAAAATTCCTAGAATTAATATCCTCAATGAGATAAAAATCACTGCATCCATAGTATTAAAATAGGGTACTCTGAAAAGTTGAGAAGCAGAAAAAAAATATTGGTATTAAAAATACAATGCTCCAAGTTAAAATTAAATAGAAGTCAATATTGAAAAAATGTCTAAGAAAGTAGAATAACACACAGACAAGATAAAAAGGTATGAAAAAATTGAGGTTTCATCTAGGTTCTAAGTAGAGGACACCATTCACTTAAGGGAAATTATAAATGGAAGACCAGAAAATTGGAAGAAATTTCAAATAATCCCTACAAGGACAAAAATCTTCAAATTAAAAGGCCTATTAAATGTCCAGAATATAAGAAAAGAACCACATCAAGATTTGTTAGAAAGTAGAGAGAATATTCTGAAAAATCCAGGTTGATAAAACACCATATTTTCAATCTAAGGCTAAGAATGGCATAAACTGCTCAAAGAAACTGTGACCTTGAAAATAACAAAGAAATATTTTCCAAATCATGAGACTAAATTATAACCTCCCTGGAAATTAAAGTGCAATCTAGGTTGTTCAAGTTTTCAAAAAAACATCTCTCCTGAATTCTTTCTTAAAGAACCACTGAAGGCTATAAAAAATAGAAGTATAGGACCAGAAAACATGAGACAAATGACTTTCAGGATAGTAGTCAAGGAAAGTCTGAGATATTCCTGTTAATAGTTATTTACATAGTCATAATAATGGAGACACTGGTTATTATTTTAATCAAAAATTTGATATAATTATATCAGGAGAATAGGGAGAGGTAAAGAAAGTTTATTATCATTGGTGGTGTTGGGAGTGGTGGTTGTGGAGTAAAAGAGCCCAATCCTGGCTTAATAGGAAGTAATAGGAAGTAGTGTTTAAAATCTATAAATAGGGAATAGCAGTAGAAGAACATTAATTAGTGCTACTGTAAGATTTGCCACAGGCATGAAGTTAGTTGCTTGTGGGGAATGGAGCAGGTATTGGTAAGGATGAGGCAAGTTTTCTTTTTTTTTTTATAGTTTTTTAGTGCTGTTAGAACTTTTAGAAGCATATGTCTACATGACATAAAAAGAAATATAAAAAAAGCATGTCATGTCTTTTATTTATCCATCAGGATAGGTTAAGTTATTCTGTAGTAACAAATAGCTCCAAAATTTCAGTAGTTTAGTGCAGGAAAAGTTATGTGTATGCCTCATGTTCAACATGAATTAGGGGAAGTCTCAGGTTTCCATTTCTGTAGTCTCTCAGGAACCCAGCGATGGAGGCTTGGTGTCAACTGCACTTTCATAATTAGTGAAGCAATAAGAAGGAAACTCAGGAGGTTTCTAATTGGCAATTGAGTACTCTAGCCCAGAAATGCCACATTACTTCTGCTCATGACTTCTTGGTCAGAGCTAGTCACATGGTGGCACCCAGGCTCAAGAATATCAGGAAATTTAGGGGCTCCTGGGTGGCTCAGTGGGTTGAGTATGGACTCTTGGTTTCGGCTCAGGTCATGATCTCACAGTTTCGTGGGTTTGAGCCCTGCTGATAGCTCAGAGCCTGCTTGGGACTCTCCCTCCTTCTCTGCTGCTCCCCAACTCACACTGTTTCTGTCTCTCTCAAAATAAATAAACTTAAAAAAAAAAGAATACCAATAGATTCAGGGTTCCATGTGCACAAAGGGTGAGGAGAACCAATATTGATGAGCAGAATAAGTGACCTTCACGGGCATCTTTCCATTTTGATTTAGTCTCTCTCCTTTCAATCTTCTACCTTCCAACCCAAGTAATCAGTGTTAACTCCGCAAACATTTTTCTACTCTTTATGTTTTTATAAAAATTCAGCCATTGTCTATACATGTTGCTCTATATATTTTGATATAACTGACTTTCCATAATATAGCATGAATAGCTACAATTCATTTTGTCAATTTCCTACTGTAGGTATTGAAGATGTTTATGAACTTTTGTCACAGAAAACAGAGCAACAATGAATATTTTTGTACCTGTGTCTTTCTATATTGAATCTTTATTCTTTTAAAGTGATTCCCAGAAGTTGCATTGTTGTGTCAAAGAATAGAGGTTTTGAAATTTTAACAGTTATCACCAAATTACTTTCCTTTGAGATTGTTGCAATTTATATTTCCACCAGCAAAAATCAAATTGTCCACTTAACCGACATCTTTATGAGCACTATGTAATCCTTCTTTTTTCCTTTTTCTAAATGGATGGATAAATTTAATTAAGGGGATATGACAAATGTACTTGAAACGACTGGTGATTAAAAGAATATGTAAACAAGAGAAAAATTAAGTGTGAAGGCAGTGCAAAAGATTCTCAAGAGGAAGACATTTCTTGAACTATAAGGAAGTCAAGGAACATTCCAGAGGAGGAGAAGAACACAAACAACCTCCCAGAGGCAGGGATGCTGCTGCCAAGTTTGCTCAACAGCAAGATATGCTTGCCTGAAGTGCAAAACACACAGTGGACAATGGAGTAAAAACGGTGCTGGACAGGTAGGGTGGGGGAGGATGTACTAGGCATTATGAGAAGGCAGAGAAATTTAGACATGAAATGGAAGGGAAGAGTCAGCTAGCATAGATTTCTCCACAGAAAAGGGACGTAATAGACAGAAGTGCGGCAAAGAGCACGTTGGTCTTAGGCTACTAGGAGAGGGAGAAGAGCCAGGACATGGTTGTAATAATACAGGCATGAACAGGGTTTAAATGACCCAATCCATGTCTCCTTGCATTTAGCAAACAGATTTTTTGCTTGGAGAGTGAATATGGAAACATAGGGTTAAACTGTCGTTTTTGTTTGTTTGTTTGTTTGTTTGTTTTATAATCCTTGGAATCTTACCAGAATGGCAAAAAACGAAAGAGCAAAGATGTGCGGGAAATAGAGGCAGGAGAAGCAGAGGAATGAGTAAGACTACTTCAGAACATGAGATGCAAGAAGAAAGCAACATTAGACAGCAAAAGGCAACAAAATAATTTGGCAAAGACATTCTCTGTGTAAACACAGCTGTCAGAGAACAGGAGATCTCAAAGTAAAACTACCTCCTAGAAGGAGTAATATAATGTACAACCGCTATATGAAGCAAAACTATGATATAGATTAACTTTTGAGAGGTTTTTGACCTGTGAATACAATGCAACTAGAATTCCTTTATAATTTAGATTGCTTTGATAAAGTTTTTTTTTTATTGGATATCTATTGTGGCCTTTGTTTTAGACAGGGAGGAAAACAGAAATGTTATTTTTAGAATGTGATGTGAGACCTCAGAGTAACATATGATCATCAAATAAACTAATAGGAGAAAGTAGAGACACAGATCATACAGAATTGTGTAGAGATGTATATTACACTTGCAGATACACACACAAACCCTTTCATGCCAATGAAGTAGCCAAGTCACTCATGGGCTAATAAAAATTGAGCAGATTTTAAAATCAAACAACAAAAAAGATGTTTCATTTTTTAATACTGAAATACACCTAATGGTTTTCTGGAAATTCTTTCACCTTTCTGCATGTCTTTCTGCAACGATACAGGAGGAGCCATTTTGGCCTACCATCTTTTCATTTTTGAGGGACACTGAATTCTGAACTAAAATAGAATACATAATGAGCAATGACTTTAAATAGGCAATTCTGAAGGAACTTCTTTTAATATTTTATTGGACTATTTTTCTGGGAAAGGGTAAGGTAATGTTTGTGATGACTACTTCTGGCCCTCCTTCCCACAGACTCATTTGGACTACTTGTTCTGGCTCACAGTTCCCTTTATGCATACTTCCGGGTAGTAGCTGCAGGTAATGTGACAAGTCATCTCTCTGCTCTCAGAACCCACTTCTTTTGAGTGACACCCCCCTTCACCACTTGGCATTCACACTCCTCTTCTGTCCCTTTCTTCTGCATCAGTGTAAGATATGAAAGAAAGTGAATGTCACACTGGTTCTGTCATTCTGGTAGCTCTGTCACTCAATCAACCCCCAATCTCACTTTTGTCGGCACCATCAAGGGGTATTTTGTGGAAAGCCATGCATTCCTTCATGACACCGACATTATAAGGTGAGAAATTTAACCTCCAAAATTAAGTTTTCTAAGCGACCTTGGTTTATAATGTTACTCCCTGTTATTACAGTATATATGGCTTTATAGAAACTATGTAGGTGAACTACATAAAGTGCAAAGAGAAATAAGGACAACATAGAAAAAAACGTAATTTCTTTTTACACTTCATTTTCAGTTCTGAAGTCTAGAGTTAAAGTGGATTTTTTTTGGTCATTAATTTCAGATAGAGAATCTGAATTTGGCATTTTAGGGGAATATTATATTGTGGTCAGGTATCTGAGGTGACAAGAATTCGCTTTCTAAAATCATTTTCCATCTCCTATATTGGTGGTTCTCAAACTACTTGTGGTAGAGGACTAGCTGTTCCCCCGTCTCTGCAGACTGGTATCTTTGTAAAAGTCAGTAAAACTAATAACAAAAATAAAAATACAAACAAAAGCATAAGCCCCCAAGTAGAACATTAAATGCCCCCATATAATATTAAATTTAAAAATAACATGACTCTGTCAAGTTGATCTGAAAGTTTATAGAAGCCCATCTCAAGTTCTGCATTGATCCTATTTCCAATAGCAGCAAAAAGCTCAGGGACACACTGGACAGTGGTGGACCACACTTCGAGAGCTGTCCTTGACATTACTGCTCCTTAGTATTTACAAATTTCCAGAAAAGAGATTCTTCATGGTGTGGAGCAGAACACTACCAATAGAATAAAATTAATGCAAAAGAAAGAGAAAGAACATAATATACTTGGCTCTGAAATAGACACGCTTCTCAAAGTTCCAAGACAGGCTGAGTAACTAAGAACTCATGGGATGTGTGAAGACCGACTTAAAGCCAACTGTGAGCTCACCGAAAAATGACAGTATATGCATTGGAATGTGATTTCTTAAGTGCCTTATTCCTGTAAGGAGATGGATACAATTCTGGTCAAATAAACCACTTTTTCTGTTTTTTGGAAGGGAGTTCTTGATAAGCCAGCTGAAAATTGAAGGTGAGGTCATAAGAAATCAAAGAAGCACAGAAGTGTTTTGTGCAGTGTGATGTGATCATTGATTGGTGAACTTTGATAAGAGTCTGAGCTCTGCTACCTATGAGGTCTGTGAACCTGACCATGTCACTTTCCTGAGACTCTGCCTCCTTGAGTGGAAAAAGACATCATTATTATGACATTATAATATACATATAGCATATAGTATATGATAACAGTGTAATAGTATATAATAATATATTTCATAGGGCTGCTGTTGGGATGGTTAAAATATGGTGCTTAGTATGTAGTAGTATTATTGTTTATAATAATCATAAATTGTTTTATATGTCAGTAATATCATTGCAAACTCTAAGAGTGTGAGGTAGGTATACATTTAAGTGCATTTACCTTATGTTGCATATGATATTATTTCCCAATATCTTGCACAAAGGTTAATTGTGTTCCACTCAAAAAGGGTCTATACCCTAATAAATTTTGGAAACTCTGCATGTTTTGAGATTCACAAGACACATTATGGTATTATGGTCCCTGGGAAATCATGCATAAATAAACCTGTGAACTTTTACATGGCACACTTCTTCCTAAGCATATTTGATTACACAAACTTTAAAGGAATATGTAACAGCTAGTGAGAATTACTATACATATTTATTGTGTGTCAGGTTCTAATAAAATAGTTAGCTCATTTTTTTACCAATTTACCCTTGGTATCCCCATTCACAAGGGAAGGTAAGTAAGCTGTTCAAGGTTAAACAGTCCAGAAGTACAGGGTTAGGATCACAGACAGTTGTTTGGTCTCTGGTGACATGACTGACTCCCTTACTACCTATTCTCTTCCTGGGATCTAGCATTCCATGGAAGAATCTTTAGGAAATGCTGATTGTGAACAATAGGTGGTTCAGACTGGGGTAGTCACAGTGATTTGTATACACCACGTTCATACATATACTCTTTTCCTTCTACTGATTCTCTTTTTCTTTCTTCAATTTTACAATTTATCTAAAACCCTGATCAAACCGCGTGTTCTGTTCCACACAGTCTTCCTTAGAGTTTCAGCCATGGTGGTCTCACTTTCTCCTAGACACTTAAGCATCTGTTTTGCTGAGTTCATGGACAGATGTCCTACTGAACTCTGGATATGTTGTTTATGTGAATGCTTTTTCTTAACTAGCATCCAGATCTTTGAAAATGGTACTGTTTTATTCTAGAAATTCTAACAGCATAACAAATGTATGTTGATTAGAATCTTTTACTTAACATCTGGAGCTGTTTCAAATTTACTTGGTATGAGTCCCAAGATGCTAACGTGAAGAAATGAATTCCATTTGCAGCCCTAACGATTACCATATGAATTAGAAATGATCACCTTTCCTTGTTCGTATAACTGAATAATTCACAAGTTCAACTAAAAATAACATTTTTGTAATTGTAAATTATAGCAGATGATTAAGCATATGATCTTTAAACTGACAGGAAATAGCATTAAGCATTTCATAAAGAGCAGAATAACAAAAAACACATTTTATTTACTTCCTAGTTTGATTATTAAGGTGACTTATTTCCTAGGTGGATTGGAGAGGATTTTGTGACAAAGCTAGTTTATTTATTTATTTTAAAGTATATTTATTTATTTTGAGAGAAAGAGAAAGAGAGATAGGGACAGCAGAGGAGGGACAAAGAGAGAAGAAGACAGAATGAATCCCAAGCAGCTCCATGCTGTCAGCACAGAGCCTGACAGGGGGCTCGATCTCATGAACCGTGACATCATAACCTGAGCCAAAATAGTTAGATGCTTAACCAACTAAGCAACCCAGGTGCCCCAACAAGCCTATTTTAAAATCAAATCATGGAACTTGAAAAGTTCTTGAAGACTCATCTAGTTCTCTTAAGTTCTTACTTAGAGATACCATGATAAACTGCAGAGAGGTTAGAATCTACATTTTTGTAGAAATGGAAATGACCACACAGTTATAATCTTTTGTAGAATAGAAAATAGTCAAGCCTTTCTCTACCTTTTAATTCCATTTCAATATATCTATTTGTTGTTATTTGAACTTTGAGATGTATGAGTGGATGGTAGTGGGATTTTTATAAAAATCATCTAAATACACTATGAAATTTAAAAAATTATTATAAAATCAAAAGTTTAAATCAATGAAAACTATTCTAAAATACAGAGCAAAGAGATTTTTGCTAAAAACTGTTCTACAAGCCATGGGAACTGAGACAGAGGAAAAATAATTGAGTTGCTCTGAATTCTTGAAAACAGCATTACCTTAAAACCCTCTCTTGGGTTAAGTCATAACTCTTTGCCATGACTTGAGGCTTCAATATGCTCCCAAGGCAAAACAGCATTACCTTAAAACCCTCTCTTGGGTTAAGTCATAACTCTTTGCCATGACTTGAGGCTTCAATATGCTCCCAAGGCAAAGCCCTCATTGGTTTTGAGAAGTGCATGCTTGTCCTTGGAGCAGAAGGCCATGCATGCCTCTTGCTTTCTACTACAGCAAGGTGACCTCTGCAACTGCCAGTCATCTAATGACCTGTTGAGCAACCACTTGCATCTAGCAGACATGAGCATCACAGTATTTCAGGCAGTTGCAGTCAAAACCAGTTTTTCACATCATTCTGATTTTGAGGGTGTGGGTGCAGGTTTGCAGTTTTGATCCCAGTGCCAGATGCTGGAGATGTCACTATAGACTGTGGCTTCTACCTAATGAGTGTCACAGTCAACGGAGAGATACAAAACACATGAAGATGGGACATATTGAGTGTTAGTGCTAGGGGAGCAGAAGGGCCAGAAAAGACTGTGAGGTGGAGAAGAGAAGTGGAGCTGGGTTAGGCATCTTGGGAAATGGAAACAGCACTTATTAAGGCACCAGAACAAAAAAAATGTGAACTTGAGGAAAGAACAATATTTAGATGGGCCGGTAGATGGTTGGGAGTATCAATTAGAAGATGAATTTGCCAGTGTAGATTAGGTCTTATTTTTATGTTTTACCATTTGTCTTTTTTTGTTTTCAGTGCCTAGAAAGAAGAAAGATTTCTCCTTCCTCTATAATTCCTATCAGACAAGTATTTGTTGGTTGCTAACTGGATTATATGCAGTTTCATGTCAGACTCAGATCGTTTGACATGACGTTCCACACAGTGGTGTTAAGTTAACCTCTATGTAATGACTACTGCCTTTTGTACAATATTATGGATTAAAATTGAAGATTCTTTTACTGTTTAAAAGTTTTTAATACAAGTAATTGAAAATATTTTGTTGATAACATCATATAAATATTTTAAAACCTATTTTGTAGCTTTTCTTACCTTTTTGATTACTCTTTTGATTCCCAGGGCTGGATATATTTATGATTTGGGGATATTTTTTCTTACCCACATCATTTGTCACAATACCTGTTATAAAATTTACCATAGTTCAAACGTGATAAATGAACGCTTTTCTTTGGCTATTTAATTATGATGACCACTAAAGACGCTTAGCATGCCATGTATATTTCAGAAATGTACTAGGTTAAAATCACATTTTAATAAATCACAAGATATCGTACAAACATAAAGGGAACAAGATAACAGGTGCCTAGTTTGATTGATGTGGCTGCCAGTTTCTGTCTGGCTTTTTTGTGAATCTAGATTTTTATTCATCATGTACATCAGAAGGAATGTGCTTATTCCCCTTAAAGGGAATTCCAGAGAGTCCTCATGATAGTATATCTTCATATAACTTTTAGAAAAAAATCAAAGTAATTTTTAAGTGAGGTTGTCTATGAAATGTTGATTGACTTCACATTATCCAAAATAAATATGTTGGAAATTATTGCTCAGTTACAGTTTTAGTGATACGTCACTCACAAAAGACTTAAGCATGTCAACCCTAATGGAAGGGTTTATTAAACAAGTGAGGTTATGTAAGTGTAATGAACAATATTTTAGCCAAAAAGATTGATCAAATATTAAAAATCTCAAGAATTAAGGAACAAGGGAATCTGAATTACACAGACGCTAACTCAGCATATCAGAGTTAGTGGCTTCTATTCAATCCCAAGTTCCTGTCTTTAATTTAAAGAATTTTCTTTGTGAGAAAGCTATTAATTACAGATTTTTGATAGATGCATGAATACTCATGCTTTCTATTTCTTTCTGTATAAAATTTGGGTAGCTGTTTTTCCACATATTTCCCACACATAGTTCTCTACTTCTAAATGTTCAAATGTATTGGCATGAAGTCATTCTTTGTATCTCCTATTATTCAATGGTCAGTAGTTAATGGAAGGATTAATCTTTGTTTTTGAAGATTTTTCTTTATTATATTTTGTTTTCTATTTTATTAATTTCTGTTCTTATGTTTTTATCTCCTTCTTTGTACTTTTTTGGAGTTCTTTATTTTAACTTATAACATAATAAACTAATATAAGTCATAGATAAATGATTTTTCATACATCTTCTTTTGCTAACCTATGTATTAGAGGGTATAAAGTTTGCTCTAAGCAAAGCTTTAGCTGTATCTCACCAAGTTTTGCTCAGGTGTATATCATTTAATTTTAAGTGCTTTGTAATTTCTAGTATGATTTCTTCTTTAACTGATGTTTTGTTTAGCAGTGTTTTGTTTATTAAATCAGGCTCGTATTAAATTTTGTATTTCCTCTTAAGTAGCTTTTCAATTATATATTTTTTCAGTTAGCCTAGAGTTAAAACATATTCCCTTTAATTGTTAGAGTCTGGTATGAGTCCTGTTAACAGTTTTGTATAATGTTTAGGTCTTAGAACTCCACTGACCACTTACCCCCTTTTATTGTTGTTATCTGCTATTGTCTATTTTAATTCTACATATAGTTTAATTCCATACAACATTATTATTATTATTTTATACTGTCATATTGATTTGAATGTATGTCCTTCTCAATTGCCATAGTTCTGGTATAAATTATTTTGCCTTTGCCTAAAAATTTCTCTCTCTCCTTTTTTAGTTTAGTTTAGTTTAGTTTAGTTTTAATATTCAATAGGGTATATTCTAAAATGTGTACAATTTAAAGTTGGCAGCTATTTTCTTTCAGTTCTTCAGAGTTATGATTCCATTATTTTCTGGCTTCCATAATTTCTGTCTAGGAGTCCATTAAGTCTCCCTGTTGCTTTGAAGGCATTGATTTTGTTTGTTTTTGACAAAATCTATGATTCCTTTTTTAAGAACTTTGTTCATTTGGGGCCCCTGGGTGGCTCAGTCAGTTAAGCGTTGGACTCTGGCTCACATCATGATCTTGCAGGTTTGTGAGTGGGAGCCCCGCCTGCTTCAGTATCTGTGTCTCCTTCTTTCTCAGTCTCTGTCTCTCTGTCTCTGTCTCTCTCCCTCTCTCTCTCAAATAAATAACTGTTAAAAATTTAAAAAGTTTGTTTATCTATCTTTTATTTATTTAAGTAGTCTCTATACCTAACATGGGGCTCAAACCCACCATCTTGAGATCAAGAGTGAAACACTTCTCCAACTGAGCCAGCCAGATGCTTCTCTCTGACTGCTTTTAAGATTATCCTTTTCTAGCAGTTTTACTATAATGTCCCTGGACATTGTTTACTTTGCATTCTGCTTTGAATTTGTGAGATTTTTCATGCTGTTGCTTAATGACTTTCATCAACTTGGGAAAATTAACTGTTCTCTCTTCAAACATTGCTTTTACCCTACCTGCTTTCTTCCCCTACTAAAATTCTGATTACACACACACACACACACACACACACACACACAAACGGCTTTCTCACTCTGTATATATGAGTTTCCTCATCTCTTTTCCTCTTCATGTGCCAGTGTGCATTGTTTCTCCTAAATTGCTCTGTCTCCTGTTTTTTTCTTAATCCAAAACAATCTACTCTGAAACCAATCAGTTGAATTAATTGTGTTATTAATTTTCATTGGGTTGGAGAATTTCCACTGGATCGCTTTTTTTTTAGAGTTCTAATTTGATGGCAAAGTTTTCTATTTTTGTCATTTGCTCTCTTAACAAATTATTCAGTTATTTTAAAGTTGATGTCTGATAATCTAACTTTATTTTTAGCTCAATTTCTATTGTTTATTTTCTTTCTTGACCCCATTTTTGGATATACCTGGTAGGTTTTAATTTATTACCTGATGTGTGTGTGTGTGTGTGTGTGTGTGTGTGTGTGTTTGAGAGAGACAGAGAGAAAACTATAAAGCTCTAGAGACTATTATCTTATTCCTGGGAGGATTAGTTACTGCTTCTGCCAGATAGTTAGAATAATGGAAGATCATCTTCATAGAAAGATTGAGCCAATTCAAGTTGGGGTTTGTCTTTATAAGGCCTCATCTATTTACAGTTCACTTTTTCTCTTAGAATGTACTACCTTGCAATAGAAATGCTGATGAGTTTACCAGGATTCTACCCACCATTTAGGAATTGGTTTATGCTGCTAAGGAAAAAGAGGTGCAGAATGCCAGCCACTGCGATTCTCATCTCTTTGGAATTTTTGACTAAAAATTCTCCTGCCTTAGTTTTGTTGTCGTTTGTTTTTGATCATTTTACTTAATGGAAAAGATCCTTTTGGGGGGAAAAAGCAGATTAGAATTTTGGAGTCACCTTCACGTGCTACTAATCTCTCTGGTATCTTGACCCAGTCCTGGAGGCTTTGGTATCTCTGTCATGCCTCCAAACACATATTTTAGAAATGTATGCAGCATCTCATGTTATTTTCGGTGAGGAGGTTAGTCTGCTACAAGCTAGGTTATCATGGACGGAGTCCTCCTTGAAAATGATTCTAAGTTAAATCTTCTCTTGGCAGCCCCTCTTCCATCTTGTCGACCCCAGCTGCCGTTGCCACTGGTTGTGGAAGGGCTTTCTCACCTTTACTTCGGCTTCCCCTCCCCCATTTGCCTAGTCACCAAAAAGATGGACAGAAGGCAGATAAAGTGTGCATGTAAGTTCTTACTTGATTATTAGTATAATATGGTAATTTTATTCTCTCTGGGTCTAGTAGGCACTTGAAATTGATTCTCTCTCTTGTGGGCATTCTGGAAGTTTCTTCTGAGGATCCACTCGAAATGTTTATCTGCACTTCTTGGGTCTTAGACAGTGCCTTGTCCTTCACTTGACTACTCCATTCTCATCTTCTGATTTTCTGGTGGTCTCCTTCTTTAAAAAATTTTTAAAAAATGTTTATTTTTGAGACAGAGAGCATGAGCAGAGGAACGGTAGAGAGAGAGAGGGACACAGAATTAGAAGTAGGCATCAAGCTCAAACTCACGAATGATGAGATCATGATCTGAGCTGAAGTTGAATGCTTAATCAACTTCGGCCCCTGGTGGTCTCCTTCTAATTGGATTCCATTCCCTTTCCAGATGTCTATCTTTGACAGGACTCAAAGTGACTTCAGATTAGCTCTCTCCCCCTTGTATCTCACATCTTGTTTATGAGAGACACTCAGAGTCCTTATCTAGATAAGTGAAGATATAACTGTTTTTAATATATTCTGGTCTCTCTGCCCTCTTGCCTTGGGCTGATAGTCACAGCCATTTGTCTTTATGTATCATACAGCAGTCCATCGTATCCCTTCTCTGACTGGTGTCTTTGGAGTGCCTCTATGTTTGGGAAAACACATTCCAAATCTCTTGCTGGCTCATGGCACACTGGCAGCTCTTTTTAAAGAAATCTCTATCTCAAAAAACCAAAAAACCAAAAACTCTCTTAACTGCATTTTTTAACCTTCTGCACTCATATTAGCTTTCCAGGGCTGCTTTCGTCAAGTACAACAAAGTGGGTAGCTTCAAGCAGGAGGCCAGAGGTCTGAATCAGGTATTTGTAGGACAATACTCCCTCTGTAACCCGATGGGGAGTCCTTTCTTGCCTCTCCCATTTGCTGGAAATCTTTAGCATTACTTGGTTTATAGATGCATTACTCTACCCCCTGTCTTCACAGGGTATTCTCCCCACATATCTATCTTCACAAAGCAAACTTTTATAAGGACTCCAGTCACATTGAATTAGTGGCCCACCTCCTCCACTAAGACTTCAGTTTAACCAATTATATCTGCAATAGCGCTGTTCCCAGAAGGTCATAATCTGAGGTGCTGGGGGTTAGGATTTCAATTTACCATTCTTAGCAGGACACAGTTAACCCATATTAGTCGTAGATATATCTGACTTATCTAACTGGTTATCATACACCCACTGTGAAATCCTCCAAGTTAGTTTCAGAAGTCATTCTGGTATCTGATATGTATTGACCTTGGTGCCTCAGTTGAAACTTCCACTTTAGCATTTTGTTAGATTTGAATATAAGTTCTACTATGTGTATAGTTGTAAAAATACTACTAGTGAGCAGTGCTGGTTAATGTATATACAAACTTCTTTGTCCTGAATGTTTTCAGTTGGGAACCTTATGCTTTTCATAAGTAAAATTTATTATTTTTTTCCATCTGTTCAAAAACTCCTAATAGATTTTGACATAGATTCTCATCAGTATCTTCTCTTCCTCTTTGTCTACCTCTTTAGTTTACTTTTAGGAAGATTTCTTTATTTTGTCTTCCCATCTGTGCCTATAATTCTTACTTTTGCTATCATATTTTTAATTTCTAGATCTTTTTTGGTTTCTAAATTCCCCTTAAAAATAATATCCTGTTCTTATTTCATGCACAGAATATACTTTTATCCTTGTGGGTGAATGATATAACTCTTTCCCTCTTGTTTTACTTTTTTCTACTATGTATACAGTTTCACTTTCTTCTGATTCCTTTACATCATTTCTCTTTTTTTGTGTGAGAAGCTTTACTCAAATATCGGTTGATGATCCCTGGCTATTCATTCACACCAACAAGTGGGATCTTGAAGAATCAGTTATAAAACCCTGAACACTGGCAAGAAGGACTCATTGTAAAACAAATAGGCAACCATTTAGGTGTGGGGTTGCAACCTACCTATCAGGCGTTTTTCCCCCTAACTACCTTAGCTTTATTTTCAGAGAAGAGTAGATTCTTCAATCTAATGGAAGTTCAGAGACACCATAAGATTGAAAGGTGGCATTCTGGATCTGTGTAGGTAAAGGGAGGTTCACCTCAATACTTAGGGTGTACATTTTCACTCAGTACACTTGTCTTTAGTCAAGCACCTCATTCCTGTCCTCCTTTCTGTCTCTGTTCTTTGAGTCCAGATCATCTCAAATCTTAGATTAAATTCATCAGAAAAATAGTACTTTCTACCAGTTGTCAGATGGGGTTTAGGGTGAAGATGGGAACTGAGGATCTAATGCTCCTTATATAGATTTTAAAACTTTACCCATGTTTTAAAAAACTTTTTGAGGTTATTTATTTTTGGGGAGAGAGAGAGAGAGAGAGAGAGTCTCAAGCGGGCTTCAAGCTGTCAGCTCATAACCCAGTGCAGGGCTTGAATGACCTGAGCTGAAATCAAGAGTCAGAAGCCTAAATCCCCATGGTTTTTGACTTTATTTCATTCTTTCCTCTGCTCTAACTGATCTCTTCAAATGCTGAGGTTTTCAGAGTTGTGAAACTCATTTCTAATGAGTATCTCCCTCTCCAGCCACTTAATGTACAACCTTTTCCCTCTTTCAGTCTTTTTTTTTTTTTTTTGACTTTTTATGTTTATTTATTGAGACAGAGTGAAACAGAGCATGAGTGGGGGAGGGGCAGAGAGAGAGGGAGACCCAGGATCTGAAGCAGGCTCCAGGCTCCGAGCTGTCAGCACAGAGCCCGGAGCGGGGCGGCTCGAACTGAACCCAAAACCTGTGAGATCATGGCCTGGGCGGAAGTCAGACTCTCAACCGCTCAACTGACTGAGCCACCCAGGCGCCCCCTCCCTCTTTCAGTCTTTATGTATTGTGGTTATTACCTTGCTTAATTGGAAATAGGAGTTTGTTTTTCTTTTTGTTTGGGGGATTCCTTCTGCTTGGGGACTTGAAAGGATCTTAAGTCTGCAAGGCCAGGTGGCTATTTGAAGGACAACATTTGCATGATGCAAATATGGAGCTAATTATAAAAATCATGTATAAAAATAAGAACTGGTCAACTCACTAATTGCTGGATTTCCAGGCAAAATTGCTGGATTTCTCACTCTTGGACCCGTTAGTCTGCCATTGATTAAGGTTAACTGTCTCTCACTAGTGTTTTTGATCCATTATTAAGAACTCAGAGTTGAAACTGGGAACTTACTATACATTGTAATACCTATTGTTCGTTACTATGTTCTGGAGTGAATTGTTTGAAGGGTCGTTCACATAATTAATTCAAAGACTGTTGGTGGTTTTATTTAGTAAACTAAATTGAACTCTAAAATAGCTTTTATTTCCCCTCCCAGAATTTTCTGAGTAATACATCTATCCAGTGATCTCTCTCACCATAGTTTTTCTCAAACATAATATTCATCCTTGTCTGCCAAATTAGTTACAAAGTTTGGAACACTATATATGAAGG
Organism: Suricata suricatta; assembly: GCF_006229205.1. Taxonomy (NCBI): domain Eukaryota; kingdom Metazoa; phylum Chordata; class Mammalia; order Carnivora; family Herpestidae; genus Suricata; species Suricata suricatta. The sequence goes on along the minus strand of NC_043706.1, from coordinate 64,873,639 downwards.
TTTTTTTTTTTTAAATTCGTGACATCTGTTGATTTGGATATGATTCTATCTGGCAGGATATAAGATCTTTCTGCTCAGAAAGTCCTCTAGTCCTTTTAATCTCCCAGTGATGCTATAAACTTCTCAATAGACACTTTATGCACATTTGGCAGTTATGATTTTAAAAAGTGGAGTGGAGAGCAAAGAATAAGAATCCAGACTAACAGAGCTCTTGGGTGATCCTAAAAAAATGCATGTACGGAACATTTTATATGAGACAATAGTTTGGTAATAAATCATCTTTCTGAGAAATTAGAAACAGCCTTTCCTTTACAGATCTACTAGTGAATTCCTATTTAAGCTATGCTAAAATAAACCATGCTGGTGAACATCTAAATCACCACTGAATGAATGAAAGTGTTTCTATGACTGAAAACCGGTTAACTAGCTGTTTCCCGATTGTCTCCTTGGGATAACTTCTGTCAAGTCACCTCCATTTTGGTCATGCAGTTTGGTTTCTGAGTTAACTTTTATTTGATTAATGAGGCAAATATGATAGCTTCTGAAATAATCTTCACACTTCGAGAGTCCTCTGTATATCTCATTGAAACACTACTGCCCAAATGTAGCAAATTTAGCCTCATCAAGTGTAATTTTAATCATATAATCTTTCAGGGGAAAAAAAGGAAAAAACAAAAACCAATACCCCAAATCCTTTGTAAGCCACTCGTTTATTTTTTACACAATTAAGATATCATTGAAGGATATTCATGCATTTTTCTTTCTCACTTGTAATTTATATATATTTTTCTAAATATATTTTTTGCTCCATTAAATAAAATTATATGCTTTTCTCTTATGAACTCACATGACTCTAGGACCCAGGTAGAGAAAGAATTTTTTAGTGAAGGGAGTGTACATGCTTTGCTTAAACAGTGTTATTGAGCTATAATTGATATACAATAAACTGTAGATACATAAATGTACATTTAGAAAGTTTTGACATATGTGTGTACCTGAGAAACCATTGCTACAATGAAAATAATGAATGTGTCCATCATCCCAAAAGCTCCCTTGTGCAACCTTAGAAGATTCCCCTCTTGCTCTTCCTTACCCTCCCTTTACAAGCAACCGCTGAGCATCACTGTGGGTTGGTTTGCTTATTCTAGAGTTTTGTATTCATGGAATCATACAGTATGCACTCGTTTTTTTCTGGCTTCTTTTTCTGTTCAGAATATTTTGAAATTTTACCTTCTTGGTGTTGGATACTTTCGTATACCTGTAAATGTTATTGAATTTTGTGCTGGGGTATAGTTAAACTACTTGGAAACAGTTTGATTCTTTCATTCCTTGGTCTTAAGATTTGTTAGACAGGACCATCTAGAGCTAAGTATTCACCAGCATTGAGGGACGACTCTTCTGATCACTTTACCCAAGGACCCATAAATCATGTGGTTTTTCTATCTGCCTGGTAGGATCAGGTGCTATTCCTAGGCCCGTGTCAGCACTGGCCATGTTTCCTTCTAATCCTTAGCGGCTCTTTTCTGAACCAAGGGTGGTTTCTTCACATGCCTATGCTGATCATTATTCCCAAATACTCCAGAGGGACCCTGGTGTAGATTTCTGAAGTTCTTTTTCTGTGATGCTCTCCCATTGTTCATACCCTATCCTGTTAACTCAATCACTTTGGTCTTTTGGACTTTCAATTCCATCTCTTTAACTCAAGGGTCCCTGGGCTCCATTTGGGTCCCCTCTGTCTGCACAGGCACCTGGAAACTCTCAAGCAGGCAGCTCAGCAGTTGGCTCGCCTTGATTATTTCCAGTTTCTCCGGGATTACTGTCCTTTGTTGCCTGATAGGGTCTTGAAAGCTCTTGTGTCAAATATTTTGTTTGGATATTTTGTTAGTTTTAGGCAGAAGACTAAATCCAGTCCCTTGTACATTTTCTAAATGTCTCAACCAGATACGACCTCTTTAATTTTGGAATAGCACCTTGTATCTCTCTATGGCACCCGACCGCTGTGTGACTCTGCCATTATTTTATTCTCCCAAGAGAGTTCAGGCTCCTTGAAAACAGAATCTACCATAATGCTTGCCTTTGTTTTCTTTTTCTATAAGTGGTCGCCTTCCATGAAGTACTCAATAAATGTATGTGAATTGAATTAATGTAAGAGACGTTTTGAATTTTATTTCAGAAAATGACTTTTTACTTAAATTCAATAGTGTCAGTGAATACTTACGTGATCAGTATCAGAATCTTTCCCTTTGTAAAATGGTGGCATAATGAAAGCTATTATGTATACAATATGTATAAAATATTTTCCCCCATATTAAATGATCCATACCAGTTAAATTCTGGACATTTTCCAGAACTGTCATGGTTGTTAGAAATTAACCTGCTTTAAAAAGCATATTACAGGTACCAGCCAGATTTGCCATAAGGATCCTAACAAATATATTGACATTTTCTTTCACTGATAGATGACATGAAAGGTGATAGGAGTTATGTCACATGGTTTTATGACAAGGCTCAGTTTATTAACAATCTTCATGACATAATTTTTTAGAAGTCCTGTCGGTCCTTTACCAAACTCTGTGGGATGTTTTTACATCTTTTTTAAAGATGTGGTCTTATTTGTGGTCTATTCCTCACAGTGTCTACTGTTAACTACAAAAGAAGCGAGGCATGAGAGAAATATCAATCAGGGGCAGCATGAAGGCCCATTTTCAAGTCCTGACTCTGTCACTGGGTCGCAAGGAGACTTTGGAAAACAAAATTAGAATATATGATTCTTATTTCTTTATTTAAAAAAATATGGATAATAGTATCTTCTTCAAAGGCTTTCTCTGAGGACCTAATGAGAAAATGTTTGTGAAAGTGTTTTGTAAATTGTAAGGCATAAGACAAATACTAGCTCTTACCATTTTCTCAAATTTTCTGTGCCTTATTTAGCATTTGAGTCCAGGGGCCCACAAAGCTGGGTCTCTTGGCCATAGAGTCCATGTGGGCCAATCCACTGAGAAGTGAGGAGAATGTTTTTGGTAAAACCTGCATAACAACAATGGACATGAATAAGCAAATCATTTTGTTATTTTTGTTGAGTTAACCATTGCTGTCAAGAAAGATAAAAGCATACAGGATAAGGGGTAATCAGGAGTATAGAGGAGGGTGTGTGTGGAAACTTTGAATACGGCCTCCAGGAGAAGGTGATGATAAAGCAAAGGCATGGAGAGAACATTCCGGCTGTGTGGGTATCTGGAGAGAGTTGCCAGGCATAGAGAACGCCTCGCCTCGTGCCAGTATGCTGAGGTGGGAGTATCCAGAGTGAGGGGTGAGAGGTTAGGGAATGAGAAAGCATGGGGCAGATCTCCCTGGCCCACGGCCATTGTAAGGACTCTGGCTTTCACTCCCAGTGAGGAGCAAACCATGGAGGGCTTTTAGAAGAGGCGTGATGTGACCTGATGTTTAGTTCTGGCTTTGGCTGCAATATCTGTAATTAGCACATCAATGCTATTAAATTGAAACCACTTTTAAATTTGAATTGTCAGCACAGCAGTTTGGTTAAATAATGTTGAATGATTGATTCTCAGAGTTTTTCAAACTGAAAGTGTTCATCTGTGTTTAGCCATGTATCAGTGATGCCTTGTGGAAACCCTTGCAGCTGACATGACTATTTTAGTGGAGGCAGGCTTCCCTTTGGCCGAGAGGACCAGAGGACACTCAAAGAGTGGTGTCCCCTCTGTGGCAGGTTCATCAGCTTCTGATTCTACATACACAGCTTAGGTTGTGAGATGAAGCCTCGGCCAGAAAATGTCAAGTAAATGCAGCCAAGTGTTTGGCTCTCCTGACACTGGAAAAGGGAACTTATTTATTTATTTTTTTCTTACTTACTTACTTTCCTGCGAGAGTGTGAACTTGTTTTCTGCAGCCAAAACAAACAAACTTGAAGATGATGATACATATCACACCCATCCACAAAAGGAGGCGGATTATCTGAGGCAGAACAAATGGCTTCAGCATGGCCCCTGGTTCCTGCCTGTGCAACGCACCTGATTAACTAGAAAGATAGTCCCACAAGCCCTGGACCTCTCTTCCCCTCTCCCCGAATTTCATTCCCTCCTAGTGTGAATTTGGGTGTGGGCAAAGTAATTCCGAATGGAGGGCGGAAGTAATGGGTTTGTATGATGAGAGATGATGGGCCCGTGCTTACATGCAGAGCCCTGGGGCACAGGGAACCACCCTGTCTATTGTAGAAGAAACAAATACTGCAGAGAGTGAGCAATAACTCATTTTGGCATGACTGGCTGCCATATCCATGTTCAGTGAATGTTAGTGATGGCCACTGATATCCCATTTCTTTCTAAAGACCTTAGTGCCTGAGCACATAGCTGGATTTCACAATCTTACCTGGAAAAATTGTTATTTCTTGTCCCTGCAATGGGAGGTCATCAAGATTAATAGATTTTATATCACATGTTTAAGGAAAATCATACTTCAGATAATTTTGAAATATGAATACCTTGAGCAGGGCCAAATCTGATCCCTGAAGAAGATCAAGAGTTTCCTGGGCCTTTTACTCCCAAACAGACATTTGAAAGAGAGGTCAAGACCTAATAGTTTCAGACCATCCAAAGGCCGTGAGCAAGCTTGATTCCAAGAGGCTAAAAGGAGGATCACTTAAAAGATTTTCAAGGACCACTGGAAACCTTCTACTTGTAAAATGCTGATGTGAGTAATCTATCATTGCAAATAACTACCATGCTGGCATTTTGGAAGTAAACTTTTGATTGAAGTAAAACATGTATAGGTAAACGTGCACAGGTTTCTAGAGTATAGTTGGAAGGAGTTTCACAAAGTAGACACGTCCATAGAACGACTTGTCTCAAGGTCGACCATGGTAACCTTTTTTTGCTCATGTCCAAAGAGCTAACCATTATTCTGATACATAACAGCATTGATTAGCTTGACTTGTTTGGAGGCTTATGCAAATAGAGACATATAGTTATGTATTCTTGGCGGTTTCAAGATGCATTCATGTTATGTGGAAGGTCTTTTCCCATATCTGAATGGTATTCCATTGTATGAATATTCCACAATTTGTTTATCTGTTCTCCTGTTGATGGATATTTGATAATTTTTCCCCAGTATTTGCCTGTTTTTAATAGTACTACTGTTCACATTTTAAAAAAGAGTTTAATCTATTATCACATTAGCTAACATACAGTGTATACAGTATGCTCTTGATTTCGGGGGTAGATTGCTTGATTCAGGTAGATTCCCGTGATTCATCACTTACATCCAGCCCCAGTGTTCATCCCAACAACTGCCCTCTTCAATACCCATCACTCATTTTCCCCTAGCTTCCACCTCCCCATCAGCCCTTGGTCTGTTCTCTGTATTTAAGAGTCTCTTATGGTTTGTCTCCCTCTTTGTTCACATTTTTATACATGATTTTTGGTACACATCAATGTACATTTCAGAAGGGCATGCAGAGTACATTCTACTTAGGAGTGGAATTGCTAGTTCATAGGCTTTTCATATATTTGGTTTCAGTAAATATGACCAAAAAGTCCATACATATTTGGACATTCCATTGCTCTCCTTTTCTTAAAGCATTTCTATGTTTCTCTTTGGGATCATTTTCCTTTTGCTTAAAGAACACTAGACTTACTGTTTTTCTTCGATCTTCTAGCAAATAGTTGGGGTTTTCTTTTTCAGTTTCTGTTTGGCTGTAAATACGCTTATTTCACTTTTTAAAAAAAATGTTCTTTTTGCCGAGTATAGAATTCTAGCAGTTTTTCTTTTGGAATTTTAAAGTTGTGATTGCATTTTCTTATGGTTTCTATCCTTTCTGTTCAGAGAGGGGATGTCAGTCTTAATTTTGCTTCTTGACACATAATATCTTTATGGTATGGTTTACTATAAGCTTTTTTCTCTGTCTTGCATTTTTTATGCTAAAAAACTGTGCTTAGCATAGTTTTCTTTGTATATATTTTGCTTGGAATTTCTTGCACTTATTCAATCTATAGCTTGTGTTCTTAATAACTTTTGGAAAATTCTCACTCATTATCGCTTAGTGAAGTACTTGAAGTTTTCTTATATAATATCATGTTCTTTATTTATTCCATTTCAATTTGGATGACTTTATTTTTTCTTGTCTAATTACTCTGGTTAGAACCTCTAGTACAATGTTGAATAGGAATTGTGAGAGCTAATACCTTGATTTTTCCTTATCTTACAGAGAATTATTCAGTCTTTCACTGTTAAGTACTATGTTGGTTGTAGGTTTTCCTGAAACCCTTTATCAGATTGAGAAATTTTCCTTATTTTATAAAAAAATTTCAATGTTTATTTACTTTTGAAAGAGACAGAGACACAAAGTGCGAGCAGGGGAGGGGCAGAGAGAGAGACACACACACAGAATCCGAAGTGAGCTCCAGGATCTGAGCTGTCAGCACAGAGCCTGATGTGGGGCTTGAACCCATGAACTGTCAGACCATGACCTGAACCAAAGTCAGCCACAACCGACTGAGCCACCCAGGCACCCCAAGGTATTTTTCTTCTACTCCTACTGTGTTTTTGTCATGAAAGGTATTGGATTTTGTCAAAAGCTTTTTCTGTTCCTTTTGAAATGGTCATATCGTTTTTATATTTTATTCTACAAATCTGATGTATTACATTAATTGGATTTCGAATATTAAACCAACCTTGAATTCTTGGATTAAATTCCACTTGATTGTAGGTATATAATCTTTTTTATAATTTTCTGTATTCAGTTTGCAAGGATTTTCCCATATATATTCATAAGAACTATTTTGCCTTATTTTTTTTCTTGTTATATTTCTGTTTGGTTTTGGCATTAGGGTGACAGTATCATACAATAAGTTGGGCATTTTTCCTTTCCCTTCTGTCTTATGAAGGTGCTTATGAAATATTGGTACTAATTCTTGTTTAAATGTTTGGTAGACTTTACCACAGATGCTATTAGATGGTCTAGGATTTTCCTTCTGGTGAGTTTTAAAATTAATAATTAAATCCATATTTGTTACAGGTCTATTTCGAGTTTCTATGTATTCTACAGTCAGTTTTGGTAATTACTTTTAGAAAGTCTTCCATTTAACCTAAGTTATCCAAATTGTTGGTATACAGTTGGTCAAAATTTTTTCAGAATGTCTGTGGTAGTATCCCTATTTCTGTCATGATTTTAATAATTTGAATTTTCCATATAAAAGTTATTACTTTTTAAATATTATTTCTGCCCGTTGTCTTGCTCTTACCATGCAGGAGCTCAAATGATACATATGTAGACAGATTCACCACAGTCCATATGTTTCATATTTTATTCTGTGTTCTCTATTTTTTTCCTTTTTGTGTTTAAGTTTGGAAATAGTCTACTAATCTGTTCTTTAGTTTCCTATTTCTTTCTCCAGTATAGCCATTTTACAAGTTAAACTCAATTACTTAATTTAGTTATTTATAAGTTCTAGAGTTTCTTTTTTAGTTTTTCCTTATAGATTTCAATTTTTGCTAAAGTCTTCACTTTCATATATTTTCTTAGAGATATTAGTCACAATTTTAAAGTCCCTGCCTGACAACTCAAAAATCTGGATCACCTGTGACCTTTTATTTTAGTTTACTTATTCTCTTGGTTCTATTTCTTGGGAACACTGGTGATTTTTAATTGAATGTCAGCGACTATAAATATTATAGAAGTTTTGGTGATATTATTTTATGCCTCATATGAAGAATTATTTTATTTTCTGACAGGCAGTCAGAATAAGGGCAGACTTCCTTATGTAGTCCAAAATTGTGATCTCTTGATCTTGGGTCATTAGGAAATAGAACCTTATTATTTTAATACATTAGGTTTTGAATTTTGAGATACAACCTAGGAAATGAATCTTTAATGATTTTATTTCAATATCTGTGACTCGGCAAAAGTCAACACAATAGAAAATCAATAGAAAAAGTTGTTGTATTTCTTTATTTTAAACTATAGGCTGCTAAATACTGGAATGCTACTGAGTGTTTTGTTTCTTGCTGCTCACAGAGCTGATACTTAGCAGACAGCTTTCCGGAGTAGGTCTTAAATAATGCATTAAACTGAACATCAGAAGTGCTAGCTTTGAGTTTAATAGTATCTAATTTCCAGAATTGTTGTAAGGACTAAATGTGGGACCAAACAAGCAATGAATGCCCTATGAAAAAATTCACCTTTATTGTACGGTTATGAATATTTGTTAATCAGTTTTAAAAAAAGATTTGTTAGCATGCACTTCCTATCCCCTCTCCCTTCACCCCCAGCAACCAACACACACACGTCCATTGTCATCTGCTGCCTTGTTGCTGTACTTTAGGCACCTGATGTTCCTTTATCTAATATCTCTATCTTACAGGTGGTTTTCAAATCATCCTAATATTTGATTATTCAACATTATAACTGTACTATCTTATACAATACTTACATTTTTTCAGGTCACTATAAATCTCTTATAAGTTCTTATGTAAGCTTTCAGCCTCAATGCTATTTGAGAAGAAATTATTGGACAATTTATTATTAAGTCAAAGTCCATCCAAACTAATTTCAAATTATTACTGATTTACCAGAAGTTTTGGATCTGTGACATTAGTTATGAAATTGTGGACCAGTTAACTTCAGGCATTAGACATGAAGACAATGAAATATTAACTAAGACTTCAGGGTCTCTCATGATATAACAAGATTTGCAAATGAGATCATGAGAGGGAATTTTATCTTCTGTAAGCTTTTATTTTTAAAATAATAAACAGAAGTAATTTTGTCCCAATTTTTTTTTTCAAATAAAATGAAGGAAAGTTTATTAAATTCAAGTAAATACGATCACATTTTTATTTCATAATATGTAAGTCTCAGGAATACTTATTAGAAGACCTTTATTATTTTTTTTAACTTTTAAAAACGTTTCTTTCATGTTTATTTATGTTTGAAAGAGAGAGACAAAGCAAGAGCAGGGGAAGGGCAGAGAGAGAGGGAGACACAGAATCTGAAACAGGCTCCTGTCTTTGAGATGTCAGGCCAGAGCCCCGCATGGGGCTGGAATTCATGAACTGTGAGATCACGACCTGAACCAAAGTTGAAGGCTTAACCAACTGAGCCACCTGGGCACCCATAGAACATCTTTAAACAGAGGTTTTGCAAATTTCTCAAAAAAAATCCAAAATCTTTGCTGCCTCCTATCAAACACAGGGTTATTTTCCAAGTTAAGCAGTGTTAGTGTTTTTAGATGGAAACAATCTCTTGGAATATGAATTCCTGTTTTCCTTACAAGAAAGCATTTTACCAAGTTGGTGGAGAACGCTGACATTTAGATTGCACACGCATGGTTATTCACTGATATGTTTAGACTGGATTAATTTAAGGAAAGAGAAATTTTAAAGTCTGTGTAGAAGCCAATGAAATTGAGGAAGTGACTTGGCAAGGTCTAAGCATGGAGCTTTCTGATATTTAAAAGAGCATTTGTTAGTGCAGTATTGTGATTAAGGAAATGCATCCTTGACAAAATGGTTGTGAATGTAATTTTTTTTCTTTTTAAGAACGCACTTGAGGCCTCTCCATTGGATCCTCACCAACCCAAGAGAGCTGTACATTTTCAGTGAATAACCATTGTGTTCTTACTTCTTTCCAGGAAGGAACTGCCTCTTAAATTCAATTTTCCATGCCAAAGAAAGATTTCATTTGAGAGCTGGAATCACTGTTTTCTGCACTTTATACTAAAGAAGGAACTTGATTAATCAAGTTAAAAATAATAGTATGAGCACAGTTCAGCTTCTTATTTCCACTGGTCTAATTAACGAACTGAATGTATTTTCTTAGCTACTTTGATGAAGAGAAAAAAATAGTTTTCTAATTCAGTTACGGTTTATGACTGAAGTACTGGAAAACTAAGGAGAAAAATATTTGGTTTAGATTTATGGAAAACTTCGATATCCTCCTTTTGAAAATCAGCCATTCACATATTTTCATACAGGCTGGGAGGCAGTGTGCTCAGCATGATGCTTTTCTCGTTCAATGTGATTTGTTCTTTAACCATTCTCTTCAGAGCCCACCACGACTCTATCACCAGAGAAAGAATGTTTACCAGGAATCAAGAGGTCACTTTTAAAAGTTCGATGGCACCTGGGATCAAAGACTCCTGTTTCCTACATACGTTTTGGAAATTCAGTAAGAGGATAGACTCTGTCCCTGGGAGAGTAAAAGCGTAGGAAGCTCTGGATTTAAAACAATAAAATGCCATGAATGCCCTATGAGGTTCGAAAACATACCCTAAAGCTAGTTAGCACTCTACTAGTTAGTACTCTACTAGTACCCAAATCAATAAACACATCAATGGGGAGAATAAAAACTATAAAAATAGACCTTAGTAAGTAGAAGAATTTAGTTATTACTCAGGAAAGTGGCCACAAATCAGTACTATAAATCGATTGTAAGTCGATAAAATTGTGTTGTGATGATTGGATAATATTTAGAAAATATAAAGGTAAAACTTTATCCCACTATATATACCAACGTAAACTCAAATAAAGTTAAATATATAATATAAAACCTTTTTTTAAAAAGAAAAATGTGAATAAAATCCATCCGATTTAGATTAGGGGAAGTCTTTCTAAGATTAAAGACAGGAAGAAGTATCAAATATTGAAACCACTTTAACATTCACATGTACAAAGTTAAACCATACAAACTTTTTTATGTAAGAATATAAAGTTATATTAATAATTAATAATATTAAAATTAAAAGATAAATTAATGATACAGAAGTGTTAATATCCTTTTTACAAGGACATTTTATTAAGATGATTAGAAAACAACAAATCTTTAAAAAAATTATTTTAACATTTATTTATTTTTGAGACAGAGAGAGACAGAGCACGAGCAGGGAAGGGGCAGAGAGAGAGGGAGACACAGAATCTGAAGCAGGCTTCAGGCTCTGAGCTGTCAGCACAGAGCCCGACGGGGCTGGAAACCACAAACCGTGAGATCATGACCGAGCCAAAGCCGGACGCTTCACCAACAGAGCCACCCAAGTGCCCCCAAAAGCAACAGATCTTCAATTAATACATGGTCAAGCCACACAAAAACAAAACATGCAAATGGACCGAAATGGATTTTAAAAGGTTCCGATTCATTAGTAAGTGAAAATGCAACTAAGTATTGGATTTGTATCTCACCTCTCATGTGGAAAATGATACTAAGAACTAGGGCTAGCGTGGGCACAAGAATACTGGTCCCATCTCCCCCAGTGGTAAGAGTGTCAGTCGTTCTAACTGCTGGAAAACAATACAGAATGTGCTTTCTGGGGAAGAGCATTTTAACACTGTAATCATTTTAGGAATCCATTTTTTTTTCCAATGTAACATTAAACTTAGTTTTTCTACAAATTCATTCTTAAGAAGTTTTCAGACTTTGAGTCAAATGCTAATAAACAAGGAGATTTTTTTTGCAGGATTATTTACAGTGCAAATAACTTGAATAATACTCCCTATAAATGTCTAACAAAAATAAGATTATCAAATGAAATAAATGGAATAGTATATAATTATTATAAATTGTGCTTTTGAGGAATTTTCAAAAACATGGAAAATATCCATGGTATAACTGAATGAGATATGGTAGGATAGAAAATTTATATACAGTATGTTATAAATTTTGTAAATTGTGTGTGTGTGTGTGTGTGTGTGTGTGTATGTGTGTATGTGCGCGCACACAAAGAGAGGAAAAATGCTGACTGAAAAATATTAAAGTGTCAATAGTACTTTTTTCCTAGGTGGTAGGATTACAATAAATTCTATAAAAAAATTTTTTTATTTACTTTTAAGGGGCAGAGAGAGACAGTGCAAGCAGGGGAGGGTCAGAGAGAGGGAGGTACAGAATCCGAAGACAGGCTCCAAGCTCTGAGCTAGCTGTCAGCACAGAGCCCGACACGGGGCTTGAACCCACGAACCATGAGATCATGACCTGAGCTGAAGCTGGACGCTCAACTGACTGAGCCACCCAGGTGCCCCTCCATTTTTTTGTATTTATAATTTTTACAGTTCTTACATGAAGTTTGATTTAATTTTTTAATTAGGAGAAAACAATTACTTTTAAGTTGAAAATTCAGTATTTAATAATGGGATCAGTATACTTGGAATTTTTGAACTTACAATGTCTCATGATGAGCTATGTAAAATTGACTAACGTCTTGATTAACATCTCTGACTCAAACATTTAATACATTCCTTGCAAGTTTTAGCAAGCAGGTGATATCCTTGCGCTTCTCTCTCCATGTCTCTCTCTTCATTTTTAAAATGTGGCAAGAATAGTGAAACAATGGGTTTCTTCAAATAAATGGAGCAATGCAAAAAGAAAAAAAAAATCAGACATTCCCTGTGGGATTTGTCACCTTTTTTATTCTTGGCAAGACACTGATGATTAGCAAATAGAGAAGTTGGCGACAAGGAGACAAGAAATTCTTTCCTCTGGTAAAGGCAACATTTATCCCCTCAAAAGGGAAATTTAGTAAACTGGTGTGGTTAGGAAACTTGAACCATAAGCATTGTCTTTCTCCCCTTAACCTCAATTACACTTTTACCCTCCCATGGATAAAATCTCTTGATCTGGTCTGTACCTATGTCCTGATTTCCTCACCGCTCACTCAGCCTCTACACCTCCAACAGTGCGACTCTCTCCATGCTTATTTCAATAAAAGTGCACTCTCAGAAATATCAGTGCTGAGATCTAAACGGCCTTGCTTCAGTTTTCTGTCTTCATGATGTCTCCATAATATGCTAAACTTCTTTACTTTGAAACAGTCTCTTCCCTTGTCCTTGTGACACTATACCACCCCTACTAATCATGGGTGTTTTTCAAGGTTTCATTGGCTCTCTTTGCTTCTGTCTTTGTCGTGTATGGGATGGGAGAGGACAACCCAACATCTTCCTATTTTGGCTGTTCCTTCCGTAAAGATTGTTAGTTTATAAACGTCTTCTGCAAACAGCGCATCCCACATGCTATATACTTAGCTGGGAACTGGGTATATACAGATGATGATGATTATGATGAAGGATACCAACTTCAAAGTGTTTTAGATAGATTAACTAATTTGATTTTCCCAATAATTTTATGGAGTAGATGCTACTATTTCTTCCATTTTGTTGATAAAGAAGTTGAGGCACAGAGAGTTCAAAAAACTCTCCCAGACCATGGAGTTTGGAAGAGGCAGTACCAACATTCAAACCCAAACAATCTGTGCTCTTTATACTCTGCTGTAATACTGTCCATGCCCTTAAACAGATTCAAACTCGATGGGGAAAGTTATAGACTAAGAGACACTACAGCACAGAATGGAGACTGTCACTACAAGACATAGGAAAAATCCTGGAAGCACAAAGGAAGGGCATGCAAGCCATTCTGGGGGTATGGGAGAAGCTTCCTGGAGTTGAGCTTCCTATATGAAGATGGGGGGAAAGGCAGAGATGAGCTTATCAGGTAGAAACAACCACATGAGCAAAGACGTGGACATGATGTGAGAAGTAGTCTTGTATTTTTGAAGAACTGTTTATCGTTAGGTATCTTTCTGTGTGGCAGTTTCTCCAGAATGGCAGGAAATGAAACAAGAGCTAGGCAGTGGCCTGACAACACAAAACATGGAAACCATGCTTAAAATGCTGGCAGTTTTTCTGCCAGTGATGGGATGTTATTGATGAATTTTAAAATAGGGAGATATATGATCATCTTTCATTTTATAAAGGCCACCCTGGAAGTGATACAGAGGATAGACACAACAGGCTACCGACAGGTGACTGGGTGATCCAGGTGAGAGGTGAGAAGGTCACAGCCAGGTATCCACATTTAGAATAGAGGGGAAGGTTAGACACCAGTTTTGGGAGGTAGAATCCACAGAGGTGGTATTTGATTATAGAGGAAGAAAAATCCAAGGGAGAAGCAGGAGTCAAGGATGATTGTATGTTGCAGACTTAGATGAAAGGTGATCCTAATTCCTAAAATGAGGAATGGAATAGAGAAGCAGGTTCATGGATGAAGATGAAGAATTCAGTTTCTGAAATGGTGAGTTACAAAGAAGTTGCAAATATAGGTCCTAAAGTAGGATGAGAGGTCAGGGAATACAGTTTGGAAAACCCCAGGTATGTAAAGAATGGCATATGAGATCATTTTGGAGAAGATACAGAGGAAGAAAAAAAGTCAGGCAACAGATCCCTCAGAACATATGGTTATTTAAAGGATGAGGAGAGGCAGAGAAAGCAGGAAAGGAGATAGAGAAAAAAAATGCCAGGGAAATTGGTGTACAGTTTTTTAAGTCCCTCCAAATTCATTTAGATCTGACTACCCTCCTGTTACTTAGAGAAATCTAAATTCCATGAATTTCTAGTGGGAAAGTGTGTTGAGGAAAGATAGCTGGAGGTGGTGAACTTGGCTTTCTTGCTTTCTCTTGTTTTCCAAGAAGCAAAGAAATGGCTGCTCTCACAGGATAAATTGAAAGACCTTTTGTGAAGTGAGGTGGTTTTCTGGGCTGACCATTGGAAAGAGAACTGAAAATGGAAGAATGAATAATGGACTTGCCTGAAATGAGAATGTCAGCTTGGTAGAGAAACTTGGCTACTTGCTATTCTTTGATTCCATCCTTCCCCCAAATCTTTGTTTTAATAACTTTTCAATTCTGATTTTGCTGTTAGAATCATTGAATTATATGATACAACAGCCTCACACCAAGGTACCTACTGAAAAAAAATTAAAATAATATCTATACAATGGTTTGAAATATGAATGCTCATAGCAGCAGTAGTCACTGCGGAGTCAAAATGGGGGAGAAATCCAAACAAGCATCAGCTAGTGAGTGGATAATCAGAATGTGATATATCCATACGGTATAATCCTATTGAGCAATAAATAGAAACAAATTGTTTCATATATGCCATAGCAAGCATGGACCCCAAAAAAGTGTTAAGAGAAAGAAATCAGACACAACGACTACATATTGTATGGTTCCACTTATGTAAAATTTCTAGAAAAGGCAGAAACCAAAGCAGTTGTTGCCTGGGGATGTGGATGGTGGCAGAGATTTATTGCAAATGGTCTGAGGGAAATTTATAAGGAGATGAAATGTTCCAAAAGTCAACATATCCACTAAAAAAAATTGATGACCTGTACACTTATGATGGGTGAGTTTTATAGCATGTAAATTATGCTTCAATAAAGATTTATGTACCATAAGAAGCACAGCATTATTATTTTATGGCTGAAGGAGATAATCTATCCAACTCTTTGTTTCAGATACTTCAATTTTTTTCTCTTACTATCTCTAGTTATTTCTAGTTCCCTTCTTCAGTGACAAGCTTCTCTACATGATGACTTGTATTAAACCCGTTTAGGAGACAGACTGAATCATAGACACTTATAGACAAGTTGAAGCATTATGATAGTATGTAGTAACCTTCCTAAATGACTAAATAGATTTGTTTGAATTGGGGACAGGACTTTGGGATAGAGAAGGTTTATGTTTCCTGTTGATTTTCTCACTTCCTTCTTTTGTATGAATACCCATATTGGTGACTCAGAATTCTTGCAGTTTGGTTACGTTTCTCTCTGATTTTACTCTAAAGAAAATTAAATCTCTTTCATTCTTGAAAAAAAATGAAATCTCTTTCATTCTTTATATTCTTTCATTCTACATATATATATATACACACACACACACGTTTGTATATGTATATATATACATATGTTGTATATATATATGTATATATATACTTACGCTGTGTGTATATATACATACGTGTGTGTGTATCTATCTATCTATCTATCTATCTATCTATCTATCTATCTATATGAATCTTAAAGGTGTAAATTGTCAAAGAGAAGGTCCTTGAAAATCATATGTATTATTTCATATTCCCATTTTACCTATGAGTTTCACAGCTTATTAATAGTAGGTCTAGAAACAGACTCCGGGTTTTGGTTTAAAATTCCTAAGTGGTTTATGATATTCTTCAAAGGTTTATCCTAGTTATCTAATACTCATCTCTTTTGAACTTTTCTCAGAGATACAGTTCTGTTTACCCAAATTCAAACTAAAAGTGTCGTATAATCCCTGGAGACCTCTCCCTCCAAAGGTCAAATTGAAGTTATCATATTTTCTCCCTCAAAGTGGTTAAGTACTTAACATCATGTGCTTTATCGGCTTTCAAATGATAGCTTTTGTATGTTAATTTTGTGAACTAGTATGTGTAAATTAGCTTCTTGAAGTCTTAGTCTGATTATCTATAAAATTATACTACTTATAGGATTATAATAGCATCCCTTTCATTGGTTTGTAGTAAATATCAAGTGAGATAATTCATTAATGTGCTCTGCACAAGGTTTCAACAACCATGAGATAGTGGGTTTTTGATGCTTGTATTTAAGAACACTGATAGAACTGTAGAACCTTTTCATCAATGAAAACTTGCTTAGAATTTGGAATGTATAAAAATAATAAACATTTTAAATTATTTTTATAGTTTATTTATTTATTTATTACTTTTGAGACAGAAAGAGTGTGAGTAGGGAAGAAGCAGAGAGAGAGAGAGGGAGAGAGAGAATCCCAAGCAGGCTCTGGGTTGTCAGCACAAAGCCTGACGCAGGTCTCCAGCTCATAAATAATGAAATCATGACCTGAGCCAAAATCAAGAGCTGGATCTTTAACTAACTGAGCCATCCAGGTACCTCAAAACCAATGAACATTATTTAAATATGAGGATATCCAAGGCTGGGCAATGATCGAGAATTATGGAAGCTGCTCAGGCCCATTAGGCTATATCATTTTGGTTCTGAGTGACTGAGGCAGCTGTCACCTCATGAAAGTGTTAGAAAGAGACTAATTTTGCCTATTTCTTGAGTTTTCCCAGAAAGGCTCTGGTATCCAGTTCAGTAGGCTACACCAGGGCCTCTGTAGGCATCACATATGGGACCATGCCTTTGTGGAAGGCATGTGGGGTTGGAGGTGGGGAGGCATTGTTGGGAGCTGATGCTGTACAATTTGTTGAGGTTGGCCTTCCCAACTAGATCATATGAATGGAAGACACATTCACATGGCTTTTTTTTTGTCGTTGTTTATTTATTTTTGAGAGAGAGAGAGACAGAGAGAGTAAGTGGGGGAGGGACAGAGAGAAAGGGAGTGAGAAAATGTCAAGCAGGCTTCGTACTGTCAGCATGGAGCCTGAGGTGGGACTCAAACTCACAAACCATGAGATCATGACCTGAGCTGAAACCAAAACTGTGATGCTTAACCAACTGAGCCACCTAGGCACCCCTCACATGCTTTTATTTTATTTTATTCTATTTTATTTATTTTTGAGAGAGAGAGAGACAGCATGAGCAGTGGAGGGTCAGAGAGAGAGGGAGACACAGAATTTGAAGACAAGCTCCAGGCTCTGAGCCTAAACCCAAAAACCGTGAGATCATGACCTGAGCTGAAGCTGGATGCTCAATCTACTGAGCCACCCAGGCCCCCCCCCCCCACATGCTTTTAAAGATAGAGAAAGGCTCTAAACTACAGAATTTAATAGTATACTTCAAGTTCCAGGCCAGTATCAGTTTTGGAAGAAGGGTACATGTAGACTATGACTTCTACACAATAGATGGCTCAATAATTACAGCGCGTAACTGGTTGCACTCTCCACCACAGAGCAAGGGGATCTTTTTGTGCCAAATTGTCCAGAAGGGTTCACCCATAGTCATGACAGGTATTTTTATTTCACTTTCAGACTTCTTTGAAAATCCCTTGGCATGGATACGTTCTTGGCATGCAAGCTAAACCCAAAGGGAGTTCCAAGTTGCAGAAAGCCTTTTCTTTGGCTAATAAAGTTCCTCTACCTCTTTCATTACCAACCTCCTCCCTCGCTTCCAGGAATTTCTTATTTTGAGAGGTCCCAAACTGGATTACACCAACATCTACAGACTGAAAGCTTGATTCTGTACGTTTACAGATGTTAGAGGTCAGTGCCATATATCCTCTCTTCCTTCTTCCACATTAAATCTATGCCTTCTTTTCAGACTGGTTCCTTCCTGCACTTGGTCCCCTTACAGCTGTACTCCAGTGGAATACAGGAATGAATAGGATTTGCTTATTGCATCAGCTTTGGGGCATTCGTTTTGAAGTATTTATTTACAAGTCTCTTGCTCATTGTTTGACTCCTTTTACTTTCCTGGCCTGTCACTCCTTTTGTTTCTTGCTTCCTTCCTTTTTCCTCTGTATCATTACCACTCTTCATGGTGGTGGGAGGGGATTGTATTAACCTTTCTCTCCTTTGTCTATTAAAGTGTTTACAATTCCATTAAATAAAAGCACGAACACAAGACAAGATTCTTAATAAAAGTGTTTATGACTGTGAGCAGCATAATTACTTCAGCGTAACCCTCCTATCATGGAAGTTCACGGCTAAGTCATGAAATGTCTTGAATTGGAGGGGACTTTTTGAAAGCCACCCCCTACCTCCAGGGAGACTCTCACCTACTTCATCCCACACAGTCTTGCTGATGGGAGTTTTATAAACTCCTCTCTAGTATCTTAAGAAATCTGCCTTCTGTTTACACATGCATATAGATGATATGAACTGACAAGATGTCAAATCCTTTATCTCTTTATTTCAGAGGATAGTGTGACGCTGAAATGGAGTGAGAATTCCATATAGCTCAAGGTCAAATTTCAGAGCCTGGTTGTTAAGAATTCCTCAAGCCTACTTTGAGCAAATTCTATTCTGAACCTTAATAGCAAGATGTCCTTAAAATGGCCAGTCTACAAAGTTTCTATGCTGGGTACAAAAACTGGGATTTAACTTGTAGAATTTGGCGTTGGCAAACATCCTCAAAATTATCATAGAATTTGAGTAATTTCTAGAGGTATAAAAATACCTTCCTCTCCTCAAAATCTGGTATTAGATTGCCATGAAAATACTTATTTGCCCACTGTATTCAGAAAAAGGAGAACTAGACAATATTCTTCTTTTAATAGCTCTCGATATATATAATGGGTAGAAACAAATTGAGAATATAACTGTTCATGAGCAAAAAAGCCATTGCATGCAGGGCCAAATCTAGGAAAATTCTGAGACAGAATATGGGTTTTTATATTTTGATCTCCGTATCTGTGCCCTATCCTATTTTTATTAGTATTCTCCAATTCTAATTCCTATACTCTATATGTACCCAACACTCATAGGTTTTTACCTACTTTTCCTTTTAAAAACTTGCACTCAGGAAAACATGAAAAATGCATTCACACTATATTAGCACTTCCAGGACTATTCATATCAAAAATAACTGAATAAAATTAAGTGTAAAACTTTTTGTGAAGTTTCAATTAACCAGCAGCATGGGAGATAGAATTTTATGTAATGGATTCTACTCCATAGAAATTACATAATATAGGGACTTGTGCCATAATTTCTGACCTGAACTTAGCTATTTGGAATTGTTCTTATGTGATGACAGGCAACATATCTGAAAAAGGTTTTGTCCAGAAAAATCAAGACACTCGATTGTCACACACTGTAGAAGTCATCCCCTGTATCTTCATAAATTTTGTTTTTTCTGTATTAATCTGAGTCTAAATCCTTCCTAACATGATGTTCTCATTTTTATTAATTGGCTGTTAGTTAACAGTGGATTTAGACTACTAACATCAACTTGGAAATTGGTGAAACATAAGTTACATCAATGGGAAAGCTAACACATTATTAAAAATTCTTAGAAGTCACTTTGCCTTCAGTAATACTCATAATATAAGCCTTGTGTAAGTGGACTTCAGGATATGATTACTAAATTTATTTGAAAATAGTTTCCAACAAATACAAAAGAAATCATACCAGTTCTCTATAATTTTTTTATGGGCTGCCTTCGGACATGGAGGTGCATGGGAAGGAAGAGTATCCACTTCTGGTCTGGAACGAATTGCAACTTTTCTCAAATGTTTATGTAGGTGACCATTTACAAGACTATTTTAGAGGAAACATGACATAATAAGTCTGTAAAAATGTGGCCTTTGAAAGAATTTTTTTAAATGTTGATTTATTTTTGAGACAGAATGTGAGCTGTGAAGGGCTAGAGAGAGAGAGACACAGAATCTGAAGCAAGCTCCAGACTCTGAGCTGTCAGCACAGAGCTGGATGAGGGGCTCAAACTCATGAACCGTGAGATCATGAACTGAGCTGAAGTGGGATGCTGAACTGACTAAACCACTCAGGGGCTCTAAAATGTGTCCTTTTCAAAACCGATTTTGAGGCAAAAGCCCCTTTCCTGGTTTAAATAGTTGGAATTTCTTTTTATATATTCTGTTCCTTTCTAACGTTCAACCCCACTTTTCATTATGCAGTACCTTTTCTTCTCAAGGAGAAAGTCTATGTTAACACAAACAATAGGTCTACAAAAGCTACCTTTCATAGGACTATTTTACTAGATGATTCTTGAGAATAGGGAAAGCAAATCTCCAATGCATTTCATAATGGTTGGCCCAGGGTAGATAGTCCAAAAATACTGATTTAATGAAGAGAAGACAAAACAAATGAATGGCCAATTTGAATGACAGATATAGATGTGTTACTTTGAAAAGAAACACAGATTTATGCTTAAAAATGAATTTGCCTAAAAACTCATTATGGAGTAGCTTCCAACTTCTTTTAAAATAATTAAAAAAAAAACATAGTAAAAATGATAACACAACCCAAATGTAACCTTTACAAACATCCTGCTGCAAATTCTTGGAGAAATCCCAAGATAGTAAGATTCCAATATCTGGACTGATCACAATTCAACTATGTGTTTAGCCTAGCTGTATTTTCCTTAATATAATAAACAAAATCCCCATACCTGAAATACTGGAAGACATCTCTTTTTCTTACTAAGTTAAAATTCAGTCCCACATGATAAATAATCTGGAAAGTGAGGCAACCAATTCTGCTATTCATGCTTTTGGAGGACAGTGATACTGTTCTTCTATTCCCATTTTTTCTTCATTAAAAAGATGCAAAACTAATTAAAATGACAAATATGTTCAAAAGATGTCACCTCTCTAGGAGACTACTAGAAAACTTAAGGATCAATCAAAACTTTACTTACCAGACCTAAAGAATAAGGGGGACACTACCTTTAATTATTGTCTTTAAAATGTCTCTGAAAAAGGAGGTCAGGGGAGGATATTTAAAGGATGTTAGCTTCCAGACTCAAATTGTTTAAAGCTGGTGTTTTATGGTGGGGAACATATTAAAACTGGGCAAAGCTTGCGCCATAATAGTTTAAGATTGGTGAATGCAATGACGTGAGGGTCTTGGGTAAATCTTAATAAGCAAGCTGTTTGCCTAGACTTTTAATTTTTTTAAATAAATTGATTTGTAGGAATTTATTGCAGCAGTGAAATTATTTATTAATTTATATTCCTAGCTTTTATTTTTTAAGTTTGTTTAATTTTTAGAGACACACACAAAAAGAGAGAGAGAGAGAGAAGAGGAGGAACAGAGAGAGAGGGAGAGAGAGAATCCCAAGCAGGTTCTCTGATGTTGCTGTCAGCACAGAGCCTTGTGTGGGGCCTGAACCCATGAACTGTGAAATCATGACCTGAGCTGAAATCAAGAGTTGGAAGCTTAACCCTGGTGCCCTAAGGCTTGAAATTTAAAAATTACATATTTTGGTTATCAGTTTGTGAATTACCACAATCACATAAACATATTTCATGATTCTTTGTATTCATAAAAGCATTTGGAAATTTGTAGAGCAGATGTCTAAAAACAGGTCTTTAATAAAAAGATAATAGCAATATAACCCTTATATCTTTACATTGAGTAGTGGGAAGATAGAACAGAACATATTTTCGGTTACATTGTAGCATTGGTAGAAAATTGGCAGGGGTGTTGGGCTGGCTGAGTCAGATGAGCATCCTGGTCTTGATGTCAGCTCAGTTCATGATCTCATGGTTCATGAGAACAAGCCTGAGTCGGCTCTGCACAGAGTGTGGAGCCTGCTTGGGATTCTCTCTCTCCCTCGCCTTCTGCCCCTCCCTCACATGTGTGTTCTCTATCTCAAAATAAATAAATAAGCTTTAACAAAAAAGTGCCATTAGTTTAGTTCCCTGAGTCATTATTGTTCTGTATGACATAGCTTCCTCCACCAGCAAAGAGAAAATGTGCAGGAGATAGCGCTGGGGAAAAAAAAAGTTCCCTCAGAAATAGGTGAATGGCTTCATAATTTTCTTTCATTTATGGCGGACTCACTTTTAGCAATAAGGATCAGGGGCACCTGGGTGGCTCAGCTGATTAAGCATCTGACTTCAGCTCAGGTCATGATCTCACGGTTAGTGAGTTCAAGCCCCGAGTGGGGCCCTGTGCTGACAGCTCTGAGCCTGGAACTTGCTTTGGATTCTGTGTCTCCCTCTGCTCCTCCCCCACTCACACTCTGTCTCTCTCTCTTTCAAAAATAGATACATATTTTAAAAAATGAGGATCACATTTCCAGTTTTGTGTTTTTTCTCCCTCAAAATGGGAGTTCCACAGCCTCTAATTCAGATTCGTGTAAGAAGTTCTGCACCTAAGCCACTCTGGAAAACAGTGTGGAGGTTCCTCAAAAAACTATCAGTAGAACTCCCCTATGACCCAGTAATAGCACTGCTAGGGATTTACCCAAGGGATATAGAAATGCTGATGCATGGGAGCACATGCACCCCAATGTTCTTAGCAGCACTTTCTACAATCGCCAAATCATGGAAAGAGCCTAAATGTCCATCACCTGATGAATGGATCAAGAAGATGTGGTATTTTACACAATGGAGTACTACATGGCAATGAGAAAGAATGAAATCTGACCATTTGTAGGAAAGTGGATGGACCTCGAGGGTGTCATGCTAAGTGAAATAAGTCAGGCAGAGAAGGACAGATACCATATGTTTGCACTCATAGGTCTAACAGGAGACCAGGAGAAACCTAATGGAGGACGGGGGGAGGGGAAGAGGGAAAGAGAGTTGGGAAGAGAGAGGGATGCAAAACTTGAGAGACTAATGAATACTGAAAACTAACTGAGGGCTGAAGGGGGAGGGGGAGGGGGAAAGGGAGTGATGGTCATGGAGGAGGGCACTTGTGGGGAAGAGCACTGGGTTTTGTATGGAAACCAATTTGACAATAAACTATTATAAAAAAAAGAAAAAGAGGTTCTGCGCCTAGATTTCAGGAAAGCAACTGAGTGGGGGAGAATCAACTAACATAAAATGAAATAGTACAAATAATTTTATTTGTAATAATTTATAAATAATTTCATAAACATAGTTACAAAGTTAAGAGAATTTTTTTGAATAAGACAGTGAAATGTAGAATCTCCCCATTCTGATCATAATGAAATAACAAATAAGGGCAAACTAAACCCAAAAAGTCCCAAGTAGCAATCGAAACCGGAAAGTGATAAAACTCAGTGCTTCAAAGAATTACAGCTCAAGCAAGACCTATGATTCTGGGATGGCAAGAGCAAAACCCAAACCTTCCCCAGGAACCAGACTGATGAGTTCAGGAAATCCCAGCTATTCTCTCTCCTGTTCTTCATTCAGGAGGGGAGTAACTGAGTAGGTTACTTTATATATATATACACATATATATACGTGTATACACACACACATATATATACATATATATCTCTTTATATATATACACATATATATACATATATATATATCTTTTTTTTTCTGAGGAGGAAGTCACTTTATTGGAGAGAGGGCACTGCAGGAGGCCAACACATGACGGCAGCCTGGTGGTGCCCTATACATCACTCAAAAAGGGGCTGGGGCTTTGCTAAGAAAGATCAACTGGAACGTGGTTCCTTGGGCAGCTTCCCGATGGTCCCCTTGAAGGCAAATGTGGTCACTACAAGTAGAGCCCCTCAGGGGTGCCTTCTTGTTTTTTATAAAGAACATTTTCTTTAGATTTTTTGAAGTCTTCTTTTGTTACTTTCATTCTGCGCTCGCTCAAGGCCATCAGACCAGCTTCTATACAGATGGCCTTGATGTCGGCCCTGGAGAGGTCATCCTTAGCCATGATCAAGTCATCCAGGGTCACGTCATCAGCCAGCGTCATCCTGCTTGTGTGGATCTGAAAGATGCACTTCTTAGTCTTTTCATCAGGCAGGCGGAACTCAATTTTCCTGTCAATGCGGCTTGGTCTGATGTTGCGGCCCGCCGCGACGATCTGGAAAGAGACCCGAGGCAAGGGAATGAAGAAAGAGGAAACAGAGAGTCAGGGGACAGGAGGGAAACTCAGAGCCATTACACCAAAAGTGTCATCCTTTATTAGCAGTTTGCAGCTTTTATACAATAACCACAGGAACCACTGTTGACTAAGCAAAGCATAAAAATAGGCCAAGTTCCTTATTTTCCAGACTGTTCCCCTTGTGACCCTGCTTGCTAAAGCCTACTTGCCTATGGCCTCACGAAAGGGTGAGAACTCTCAGGGATAAGGTGGAGGAATTGTGGTGGACCCTTATTTTTAAAGGTCAGGCACTAACCAGACCTTTGGCATTTAAACACATCAGAGGGACGTGTGCAGGGCGCATGGAAGAGTCCTGAGAGCTGTTGCTCTACTTATAGGAGGTGCTTCCCCTTGACAAGAAGGGGAACTTCCCTCTAAGGAGCTATAGCTCCACCAGTCACTCCTCCTGTGCTGCTGCTTCCCACAGTCTGAAAAGTGCTGGATCCCAAGTTTCTATCCGGTTTGTGGCCATGATAACTTTCACGTCACCCCTTGAATCAAATCCATCAGACTGGTTCTACAGTTCCAACATTGTTCGTTGAATTTCTCTTTCACCATCAGAATTTGAGTCGTATCTTTTTGTTCCAATGGCATCAATTTCATCAATAAACACGATGAATGGCACATGTTCTTCCACAACTCAAAACAATTCCCGAACGAGTTTGGGCCCATCATCCAGGTACTTCTGAATAAGTTCAGAGCCAACCACTCTTAGGAAAGTGGCTGAAGTTTGGTTTGCTACTGCTTTGGCTAATAAGGTTTTACATGTGCCACGTGGTCCATAGAGAATGACCCCCTTTGGGGGCTTTATACCCATCTCTTCGTAATATTCAGGATGAGTGAGAGGAAGCTCGACAGACTCCTTAATTTCCTGGATCTGGTTGTCCAACCCCACAATATCAGCATAGGTGTCCTGGGGAGCCTTTTCTACCTTCATTACTGTGACCAAGGGATCCATGCCATCCATGAGCACCCCTATGACGGCATGTACCTTGTGGTTGACCAGGATCAAACATCCTGGTTCCTGCAGGTCCTTGTCTACAGAGGAAAGAATGTTGAGGTAGTGTTCTGAGCCCAGAGATGTGGACACGATGGCATGATTGTCATCAATGATCTCTTTCAAGGTTCCTACTGACATTGGGGTCCCCCTCAGATCATCCACCTTTGATCTTTCCTCCTCTTGCTTTTCTTCTAAAGGCTTCATTTGCTCCTGATTTCTAATGAACTCTTCCTCCATGAGAAGGTAGTCTTTAATTCTCTCTAACTTCAGTAATTTTAAGCGGCACTGAGTGAGGTGTCACCAGAGGCAGCTTGCTGGCAGCATCGGGTCTCTTTGTTTTCTTCTTCTCTTTTCCCATGCTCCTTGGTACAGGAGGTTCACATTTCTTTTTCTTGTCCTTGTTATCCTTCTTGCCACCTCCAGGGCCATGACCACCACTCTGACTTTGACCCATCTTGCTTCTGCAGCTCCAACCCAGTTACTTTATATTTTTAAGTGATCATCTATTAAATGAGAAATAACAACCAAGTTTTACTATGTTTTACTGCAGATTTCTTTCCTTTGTGGTGTAGATTATCTAGAAAATAGCTATTATTTTGGTACTCTCAAATACAAACTACAATAATATAGATTATTAGTTGGGTAGAACTTCCAATCCTTAAGGACAAGAATCTACGTTTTGAATAATAAAAAGAAAAATGGCTGACAGTTCCCACATATCAGCGAAGGGAGCCTGTTTTCTGCTGAGTTTTATTGGACTCTTGTCTTCTTCTAATTCTACAGATTCCAACCAGGACTGAGTGTCGCTTGCAGTGATTTAAAACATAGAGACAGCCTTCACCGCCTTTTAGTTCCTCACCAGCTGGAGTTGGGAACTCTACTTACACATTTTTAGAAAAATTCCACAAACCATGCTGGTATGCCTATCCTGCTAAATACTCCTTTAAAATGATACTTGTTTTATGAAAAAGTACAGCAAAAATAAAAATAAAATAGTTATGTGGTTAAATATATTTGCATTAAGCAAGGTGAAACAAGCCTTTTTTTAAAAGTAGAATTATACATAGATATATAGTAATATGTTTTGGAAATTCCAAACAGGAATATTTTATAAGCAAAGATTGGAAACGATGAACAAAAGGGCCATGCTAGAGTATTTATAAAGAATATTTCAATGCAGCCCAAACGTTTTACCCTCAGGGACAGCAAGAAGGTTGTAACCTACTAAATCAGGCTGCAATACTCCAGATCACATTATATCCGTAATAACAAGTGGCTTCACTTTGTGACTTTGTTAAACAAGGGCTGAAAGGATATCAGCATTAAGAGTTTTAGGGGCTCCTGGGTGCCTCAGTCAGTTAAGCGGCCAGCTTCGGCTCAGGTCATGATCTCAGGGTTTGTGAGTTCCAGCCCTGCATTGGGCTCTGTGCTGAAAGCTCAGAGTTTGGAGCCTGCTTCCAATTCTGTGTCTCCCTCTCTCCCTGCCCTTCCCCTTCTCTTCCTTTGTCTCTGTCTCTGTCTCTGTCTCTCTCTCTCTCAAAAATAAATAAATGGTAACAAGTTTTAGTGTAGGCCAGGCCTCCCTTTTGTGGGTGGGCCAGGACCCCTCACTTGGCTGTGGCGCTAAGATGAAGCCCCCTGGGCCCGGCCCTGACCTTATCCTGTGGCCTTCCTCTACTCAAAATCTAGGTACATTAGATAAAAAGATTATTTTTTCCCACCTTAAAACAAAAAAGCAAGAAAATTTAGTGCACATTTGTTTGTTCTTTGGTGCTTTTACAGCAGAACCCAGAATTCCTTGTGAGGCATTAATATCATAAGGTGGCCTCAGCATGAAGTGGTTCCCAGTTTTTCGCTCTCGCTACAATAGCCACAGATTCTTCTGCTTGCCCTGGGTAATTCACTGCGCAGGCGTGTGATCCACACTGTGCCAACTGGACACTTACCCCCCGACTTTAGATTAGGGGCAGTAGGGGCCAGTCAGAGTCCAGATCCTATTAGGGACATCAGTTCACTCTTCAAAGCTTCTAGAAAATCAATTGATTAGCAAACACGTATTGAAAGTTTGGATAAGAATAGTATTGGTAGTGTTACCCACAGCTATTTTTCCAAGGTAAGAGGCAGTCATTTTAGTTACGTCACTGACGCAGCCAGAGAAGTTGAGTGGTGTCCACCAGGCCCTTCCATCTCCCTCCTTTGTCTGCAAGGGGACACCCCAGCTTGAAAACCAGGCCAACATAATTCATGGTTAAAAGAGGACAGATTTAAGAATGTGTGAAAAAAATGAATATTAAAACACTGAATGTCTTGCCAAAAGTGTATTCAGTGCAACGAACATGTGTCCAACACCTATATGGTGTGCTAGGTGCTTGTCATATGAATACTTACTTATTTGTTTATTATGATTTTAAAAATTTTATTTATTTTTGAAAGAGAGAGAGTGCACACACAAGTGAAGGAGGGGCAGGGGGAGAGAGAGAGAGAAAGAGAGAATCCCAAGCAGGCTCCCCATAGTCAGTGCAGAGCTCCACTCAGGGCTCAAACTCACAAACAGTGAGATCATGCCCTGAGCTGAAATCAAGAGTTGAACCCTTAACAGATTGAGCCACCCAGGTGCCCCTATCATATGAATTATGTAAAACTAAAGCACTTTTCATTTTGTTTAAAGCAATCTACCTGATTCATTTATTTTCCAGGTGGGGAATATTACCACAGAGATTAAATATTCCATGTAAGTTCACAAAAGTTAGTGAAGGGCCAGGACTGAAGCTGATGCCTGAGTCATGGCTGCTTCCTCTGCCCCCATTAGGCTCTCCAAGAAGGGCTGTTGTGAGGACAGTGATTGTCCTGGAGATGCAGTGACTAGAAGGGATGAAAAGAGAATTTGTCAGTAGGACTATCATATATTTCTGTGAGTATTTTCCAAAATCTTTTCTTTAGGAGGCTTGTAAATAAATATCGCAATCCATCTCTGTGAATCTATTTGCATGTAGCTGGCTAAGGTGCACCCAAATTTAGAAAATAAGAGCATCAACCCAGTGCTTAGGTGTACAGACTCTGTTCTCTTACTTCAGGAAGACTGTCAACCCTACTCAGCCTGTTTGTAAAGGGAGCAGTTGAGCCAAAATGCAGGAGGAGGATGTGGGGGTTCAGTCTCTGTGGCCAGACTGCCTAAATTCAAATCCGGATTCTGCCACTTTCTAATTCCTTGAGTAGCCATATTACTTAACTCTTTGTACCTTGGCTCCTTTGTTGTAAAATGAGGATAATAATAGTATTGGCCTGTCAAAGTTTTGTGGGGATTAAATGAATAATAACTACTAAGCTGCCAGGAATGTAAGTTTTGGCTTTTATTTTTACTTGATATTTGCTAAAGTCTCTTTAAGCTAAAAAACGTGTCTATAATTCAGTGCTATATAAATATATTAGATGTATTTGCTACAGTATAAAATAAAGGCAGAATCTGGAATTTAAGAAACAAAACAAAGGAAAAGCAGACAGATAAACCAAAAAACCAGACTCTTAACTCTAGAGAACAGATGGTTACCACAGAGGAAGGAGGTGGGGAGATGGGTGATAGGTGATGGGGATTAAGGATTACACTTGTAGTGATGAAAAAATAAAATAATGAAACAATTAAGAAGCAAAACAAATATACTTGCAGATAAGGAGTCAATGTAGTTGTATTTAAGGCAATTTTCCTGAGTGTCCATTATGCACCTTGCATGGCTCTGAATGGATTAGGTGACTTTTTGTCTCAAGTTGGGAAGAACATCTTCATAACATTGTCCTCTGATTTATAATGCTCATTTCCCCCCTTTATTTTCATTGTAAAAAAGTAGATAGAAGGATAAAGATACAAAAAACTAGATCTGTATCCTCAAAACCAAACACAAATATCAGACACATGTTAAATGCAAGAAAGGTATCAAGCACCCTGAGGAGAATCTGTGAATGTTTTTTTATGGGGGGTTTGATGTGTCATTATCACAAATACCCGTCATTTCCACAGAAATCATCTGACAGACAAAGTGCTGGGCTTGAAGAACATAGAAGATGTTTTAAACAGCATAACATGAACTTACATTCTTCCTGAATTCCACTCCCTACTCTGGAGTTAGAAGTCAGTAAATGGTGAATAACACGGTTTTCTCAGCTCTGTGCTAGTTAGTCTCCATTGGCTGAGCTGGAACATTCAGCCATCTTGATGAAAATTAATTACTGTATCCACTGAAAACTCCTGTGATGATGCCAGGGATGTGGAATGATTTAATGGGGTTGCTGCTGACCATTCTGTCTTGGAGTGAAGGGCTCCTGGTTGATTGGACTTTCCTTAAGTGGAAGCTTATTTTGGTTTTCATCTGTAGCTCTAATATTTTCTTTGTCCAGTACTGATTGTTCTTCCCAGATGAAACTTAGATTCTTTTCTTTTGAAGTAACCTTGAAAGGCCCCGTCATAACACTTTGACTAAGCTTGAGTCACTTGACTGTGGTGCCACCCTGTGCTAAGTTTTTCTTGCCCCAAGGCCCTTGGCAGCACCCTTCTGATATGAATACCATTTGTAGTTTGCCTACACTTTTAATAAAACCTTTTTGCTGGAATCAGCACTGCGGCTTCCAAGTTGCTGCTTGCCCCAGAAGGCCATGCCCATAAGTGCCACCATATGAACAAATCTTACAAAATTTGTGTCTGGTTCTGTTCACAGATGCCAATGAAGAGAACTCAGGTCATTCAGGCTCAGCTGCATTTTCACTGGAGTTGAAGCTTGTTTTAGAAAAAAATTTTAAAAGTATTTTTGGCAAATATGTGAAAAAATTATGTAAATAGAAATAGTGAGACACTTTTATTTTAGAAGAAAGTCAAAGACATTTTCCTTGAAAATACCCCTAACTTTGCTCCTGTCTTGAAACAACACCACTACCAAAATGAGGTTACACAAACAGACCTCAAGGGAGTGGACAGGTGCTGAACTTCAAGTGGGGGTGGGGACACTGGTCTGTAATGACCCTAACCTGCACAGCTGTCCATCAATCCATGCTTCCTCATCTCAGTCTCCCCCTCTAGCTCCTCACCCAGGGGAACAGCCGTTCTTTGCTGGGGAACCTCTAGTTGAGTGAATCAGTACACCCTTGCATGCTCTCCTGCATCCGAGAAGCGAATAGGACAGAAGCTACCCAAATCCACAATGTGACTGGAAAACCAATTCCAGATGATTGCAGACAGCATCTCTGTTTACAAAACAAATGCCACTAACATTCTCATGATAAGTCAGCTCAACTGATGGTGATTTATTTTTAAGATTCCCAAATTTGTTTTTCTTTTAAACATTTCTTCTTATTATCAGAATGAAAAAGGTTATATTATTTATTCTAGCTGTAAAATAATACATGTAAAAAATCCCTGCATAGAGAAAAATGTTTTTAAAAATATAAAAGTTATCTAAATTCCAGCAATCAGAAGTAACTACTCCTACCATTTTGGTGACAATCCATCTAAATGGTTTTCTACACTACAGTCCTCAAATTGTGCTATGCAGATCCCTGGCTCAGATTATATAATATTATTTAAAAAGAAGACTTTGGTGATAAATTAAGTCTGAGTGGACGCCTAGGTAGCTCAATCAATTAAGCATCCTACTTTGGCTTACGTGATGACATCATGGTTCATGGGTTCAAACATTGTGTCAGATTCTCTGCTGACAGCTCAGAGTCTGAAGCCTCCTTTGGATTCTGTGTCTCCCTCTCTCTCTGCCCCTCCCCTGCTCATGCTCTTTCTTTCTCTCTATCTCTCAAAAATGAAAAAAACGTTAAGATTAAAAAAAAAATATTAAGTCTGAAAAATGTTAGGTTAAACACAGTTAAGGATGTTTCTCTGTTGTCTACCTTTTCAGAAACTTTAGTATCTGGTTATGCTATGAGAACCACTAAGAAAATGTTACTATATAGAATTTCTCAAACTGATAACACTGGAATTTCTTTTTGGAACACAAAACCCCCAAATCTGTAAAATGCTGTCTTTTCATCACTTTCTCATATATTAATATACTTTATATGAGCCAATCTTCATCTAGTTTTCACGTAAACTCAACAATATAATGTGTCATGACCATGTGTATTCATGAAGAGAAATACAAATCATCATTTTAATGGTTGTGTAATATTCCATTATGCATATGTATTATCTTCTACTTAACCAAATTCTCTATTACTGACCACTGGGGCACAAAAACAAAATAAAGACATACACCCCTAATTTACAAAATATTTGCCAAATTATAATGGGATCAGTAAGCAAAATGGTAAACATATCATTAAGAATACATACAAGAACACAGACAATTTACAGAAAGAAAAACAACAGACTAACAAAGACATGAAATTATATTCAAATTCACATCAATGTTGTGCAAGTAAAGACATTGAATTACAATATTTTATTATTTTTAAAGTTTATTTTTGAGAGAGAGAGAGAGAGAAGTGGGAGAGGGGCAGAGAGAAGGAGAGAGAGAATCCCAAGCAGGCTCTGCACTGTCAGCACAGAATGCAGTGAAGGTCTTGAGCCCACAAACCATGAGATGACCTGGGCCAAAGTTGGACGCTTAACTGACTGAGTCACCCAGAAGACCCACAATGTCTTATTGATTAGACTTGTGAAGAATAAAAAGGCTCACAAAAGTCAGCATTGGTGAGGGTTTGAGAAAATGTACACTATTTTCCCCATTAGTGAAAAATGTAAATTGGTATGACCTTTCTTGGGGGTAACTTATTCATATTTATTAAAATTTTCAGTGAGTGTATCCTTGGAATCAGCAGGGCCATTTTAGACTACTGTTTGGTGGAAAACCTCAATCACCTTTTATAAATTCTCCCTTTTTAAGGTCTATGGCTGGGAGTGTACTGTGCCAAATTTGTGGGCAAGACAAACCTCTATTCTCCACTTTTCCTCAAGAAGCTTATGATGCGCACGCTTTGAGAAAACCAAATTCTCTCTCTCTGTCACACACACACACACACACACACACACACACACGCACACACACACACACACACACACACACACACACACTGGACTTTTCACCAAAATACTTTGAATACCCACTAATAATAATTCATTTGACTAAAATCGTGATTAGAACACTGAAATTAATGAAGCTCTTTCCAGGGGTGGCTTGGTGGTTAAGTATTGGACTCCCAGCTCTGGTCCGGGTCCCAGGGTCCATGAGTTCAAGCCCAAATTGGGCTCTGTGCTGACAGTTCAGAGCCTGGAGCCTGCTTCAGATTCTGTGTCTCTGTCTCTCTTTGTTCCTCCCCTGCTTGTGCTCTGTCTCTCTCTCAAAAATAAATAAGCACTAAAAAGTAATTTTACAAAAAGACCATGTTAAAAAAAATCAAGCTCTTTCTAAGCAGAATTTTTCCACTTTTAGTAGTAATTAAAAGAAAGTTTATATTCCCAAGTTTCTGGCAGGACTACATTTGGTACAACTGGAAATCCTTCTAGCAAGTATAGGCTAACAAAGGGCAGGTTTTAAAAATCAGGATTTTATATTTGATGACACACTGGCTGCCTTTTCCTTTTTGTACTTTAGTCACTGAACATTGGTTTTTCACTTCAGAAGAATAAATTCTTGTGTAGAGGAAGAAGACAGCTAGGTAAATAAGATAAACCTATTCCACTGGAAGTTCTATGAGAAAATGAGTTGTATTGTACTCACTGTGGTGCCACCAATCCCACTGCTTATTGTCCTGCTCATTGGCTGGACTCGTAAGGACCTCTTGACTCTAGTTATGAGCAAACCTCATGTTAATAAACTTAGACTAAACCATAAGAGACTCTTACATACAGAGAGCAAACTGAGGGTTGCTGGAGGGGACATGGGTGAAGGGATTGGCTAAACTGCTGATGGGCATTGAGAAGGACACTTGTTGGGATGAGCACTGGGTGTTATGTGTAAGTGATGAATCACTGGGTTCTACTAAAACCGGTACTACATTGTATTTCACTAGTTTGAATTGAAATAAATGAATTAAAAATAAAATAAAATATCTTTAAAAATAAACTTTGACTTTTGAAGTTGAGCTCTAAACGGATGGCCTAGCTATGATACCCACTCCACATCCATGTATTCCCTGGGCATAATTTCCTAGATATGAATATAATATTACTGAATAGAGAGAGTAGGAACTCCTGGGCCAAATGAAAATTTAGCTGGATGAGAATTATAAAGAATCAGTATTTGGAAATGCTCTTGTGTCAAAATCAGACAAGATTATTAAGATGCCGTATCAAGAAACAGGTGAATAAGTCACAGGAATAAAAATTACAGCATAGGGAATAGAGTCAATGGTGTTGTAATAACAGCATAGTGGCAAATAGTAGCTGTACTTGTGGTGAGCACAGCATAACTTACAGAGCTGTTGAATCACTATGTTGTGCACCTGAAACTAATGAAACATTTTGTGTCAACTATACTTCAATAAAAAAAACAACAACGTGATTCCACAGTTAATGAAAATAAGGTGGAAGGAGGGGGAAAGGGGACCAGAACAAATATGTGTTAAGCACCTTATGTACAGTAGTGGCTTTATGTACATTTTGCACTTCATCCGATGCTGCAAGAGTGTTGCTATTGTGCTTATTTTGAGTGCATGTAATAGTTTAAATAATTTGCTGAAGACCTCAAACCTTTAGTGTGTATTAGAATCACTGTGGAGCTTGTTAAAACCAGTTTTCTGGGCCCCACCTCTGAAGCTCCTGAGTCAGTATGTCTGGCATGGGGCCAGAAAATCTACATTTCCAAGTAGTTCTGAGGTACTGCTCCTCCAGCTGCCAGGTCAAAAAGCAAACTTTGAGAACCACTGGAACTTGGCTTTTATCTGTACTGATTTTAAGAAAGCAACTGGAAAACATTTTTATTTTATTATTTTATTTTATTTATTCTTAAGTTAGTTAACATTTTTATTTTATTTTTTATTTTATTTATTCTCAAGTTAGTTAATAGTTCTATTATTATTTATTATTTTATTTATTCTCAAGTTAATATTCTCATGATTCATCATGTACATATGACACCCAGTGCTCATTCCAACAAGTGCCCTCCTCAATGCCCCTCCCGCATATTTCCCACCCCCTCTACTGACCATCCCCATCAATCCTCATTTTGTTCTCTGTGCTTAAGAGTCTCTTATGGTTTGCCTTCCTCTCTATTTTTATTGTGTTTTTTCTACCCTTCCCTTATGATCATCTGTGAAGTTTCTCAAAATCTACATATGAGTGAAATCATGTGCTTTTGTCTTTCTTTGACTGCCTTTTTCACTTAGCATAATACCCTCCAGTTCCATCCATTTTATTGCAAATGGCAAGATTTCATTCATTTTCATCACTAAGTAGTATTCCATTGTGTGTGTGTGTGTGTGTGTGTGTGTGTGTGTGTGTATACACTACATCTTCTTAATTCATTCATCAGTTGATGGACATTTATGCTTTTTCCGTAATTTGGCTATTGTTGATAGCACTGCTAGAAACATTAGGGTGGATGTGCCCCTTTGAATCAGCACTCCTATATCCTTTGGATAAACTCCTAGTAGTGGGTCATAGGGTAAATCTATCTTTAATTTTTTGAGGAAACTTCACACTGTTTTTCAAACGGGCTGAACCAGTTTGTATTCCCACCAGCAGTGTAACAGGGCTCTCCTTTCTCCATATCCTTGCCAACATCTGTTGTTTGCTGAGTGGTTAATTTTAGCCACTCTGACCAGTATGAGATGGTATTTCATTGTGGTTTTGCTTTGTGTTTCCCTGATGATGAGTGATGTTGAGCATCTTTTCATGTGTCTGTTTACCATCTGGAGGCCTCTTTTGAAAAGTGTCTGTTCATGTCTTCTGCCCACTTCTTGACTGGATTATTTATTTCTTGGGTGTTGAGTTTGGTAAGTTCTTTACAGATTTTGGATCCTAACTTTTTATCCAATATGGCAGTTGCAAATATCTTCTCCCATTCTGTCAATTGGCTTTAAGTTTTGTTGATTGTTTCCTTTGCTGTGCATAAGTTTTTCATCTTGATGAGGTCCCAATAGTTCATTTTTGCTTTTATTTCTTTTGCCTTCAGAGACATGTCAAGTAAGAAGTTGCTGTGGCCAAGGTCAAAGAGGTTGTTGCCTGTTTTTTCCTGTAGAATTTTGATGGTTTCCTGTCTCACATTTAGGTCTTTCATGCATTTTGAATTTGTTTTTGTGTCAGACATAAGAAAGTGGTCCAATTTCATTCTTCTGCATGTTGCTGTTAAATTCTTCCAGCATCATTTGCTAAAGAGACTGTCTTTTTGCCATTGCATAGTCTTTCTTCTTTGTCAAAGATTAGTTGGCCATACGTTTGTGGGTCCATTTCTGAGTTTTCTATTCTATTCTATTCTATTCTATTCTATTCTATTCTATTCTATTCTATTGATCTATGTGTCTGTTTTTTTATGCTAATACCATACTGTCTTGATGATTACAGCTTGTAGTACAGGTTAAAGTGCAGGATAGTAATACCTCCAGCTTTGTGGGGTTTTTTTCAACACTGCTTTGGCTATTTGGAACTTTTAGTGTTTCTATACATACTTTAGGATTGTTTGTTCTAGCTCTGTGAAGAATGTTGGTGCAATTTGGATTCGTGTTGTATTGAATGTGTAGATTGCTTAATATTGACATTTTAACAATATTTATCCTTCCAATCCATGAGCTTGGAATGCTTTTTCATTTCTTTGTGTCTTCTTCAATTTTTTTCATAACCATTCTATAGTTTTCATGTTCAGATCTTTTATCTCTTTTGTTAGGTTTTTTCCTAGGTTACCTTATGATTTTTTATGCAATTGTAAATGGGATTTATTCTCTGATATTTCTTTCTATTGCTTCTTTATTGGTGTATAGAAATGTGACTAATTTCTGTACATTAATTTTATATCCTGCGACTTTGTTGAATTTCTGTATCAGTACTAGCAGTTTTCTGGTGGAGTCTTTTTGGTTTTCCATGTAGAGTATCATGTCATCTGAAAAGAGTGAAAGTTTGACTTCATTACCAACTTGGATGTCTATTATTTCATTTTGTTGTTTGATTGCTGAGGCTAAGACTTCCAACACCATGTTAAACAACAGTGGTGGGAGTGGACATCCTTGTTGTGTTCCTGACCTTAGGGAAAAAAAGCACTCAGTTTTTCCCCATTGAGGATGGTGTTATCAGTAGGCCTTTCATATATTGCCTTCATGATATTTAGGTATATTCCTTCTATCCCAACCTTTTGGAAGGCTTTTATTAAGAGTCTCATGCTCTACCAACTGAGCTAGCCAGGCAGTTTGAAAGCTTTTATTAAGAAAGGATGCTGTATTTTGTCAAATGCTTCATCTGTATCTATTTACAGGACCATAGAATTTTTATCTTTTCTTCTATTAAGGTGGTGTATCACATTGATTGATTTGTGAATATTGAATAAGCCCTGCAACCCAGGAATGAATTCCATTTGATTACGGTGAATAATTCTTTTAATGTATTGTTGAATTTGACTTGCTAATACCTTAAGAAGTTTTGCATCCATGTTCATCAGGGATATCAGCCTATAATTTTCCTTTTTAGTGGGGTCTTTATTTGGTTTTGGAATCAAAGTAATGCTGGCATCATGGAATGAGTCTGGAAGCTTTCCTTCTGTTTCTATTTTTTGAAACAGTTTGAGAAGAATAGGTTTAAGTCTGCTTTAAATGTCTGGTAGAACTGTCCTGGAAAGTCATATGGCCCAGGACTCTTATTTATTGGGAGATGTTTGATAACTGATTCAATTTCATCGCTGGTTATGGGTCTGTTCAAATTTTCTATTTGAGTTTTGGTAGTATGTGAATGCTAGGATTTTGTTCATTTCTTCTTGATTATCCAGTTTATTGGACAATCAACCTCAAGAAAAAAAATCTAGAAATCCTCCAAATAGAATATCTTACTAAAGAATGAATGAATCAACCAGGGAATTAAAGAAGAAATTTAAAAATACATGGAATCAAATGAAAATGAAAACATGACAGTGCAAACCCTTTGGGATGCATGAAAGGCTGTCCTAAGAAGAAAATACATTGCAATTCAGGTCTATCTCAAGAAGCAAGAAAAGCCTGAAATATACAACCTAACCTTACACCTAAAAGACCTAGAAAGGCAGCAGAAAGCCAAAAGCCAGCAGCAGAAGATAAATAATAAAAATTAGGGCAAAATAAACAATATAGAATTTTAAAAAACACAGAACAGATCCATAAATCTAAGAGCTTTAGATTTTTTTGAAAGAATAAACAAAATTGATAAACTCCGAGCCAAACTTTTCAAAAAGAAAAGAGGAACCAAATAATTAAAGTCACAAGTGAAAGAAGAGAGATCATGAATAGCACCATAGAAATATGAACAATTATTAGAGAATACTATAAAATTTTATGCCAATAAACTGGACAAAAGAAATATATTTTTATAGTATCTCTTTGGTCAAGATTTCCCCCATATTAATGCATAATTAGTTTCATTCAACAAACAATTCTTTCAACAAACTGTTCATTCAACATATAGGATAGTGCTGGGACAGAACATAGAATTATAGATTGAAAATGTAATTGTGTAGGAATTAAAGACAAACTTTGGCCATAAAGTAAATACATAGTTAACAAGAAAAGGAGGCTCTAAAATGCTAAGGCTACCTCAGGAAATATTACAGTTATGAGAAGAAACCCACAATTGGGTTGCAGACAGTGTCTGGATTAAGGAGTTTAATTCTGGGTGCCACTTAAGAGAGTAGAATAGAGACGAGGTATGGAGAAGTGAGCTCAGAAATTCAATGATCTTGCTCCCTTGGCCTCCATTTTGTTTGGCCAAAACTGACACTAACCTCTTATGTGAGCACATGCCCAGGTAACAGCCACAAAGTCACAATTAAGTGCAAGTTCCTGGTACAACTTCTCCAAGGGCCCTTGTGATGAACAGTCTCTCCTCCCATAACCTTCTACTTATACCCTCTTAGGTAAGACCCCTCAGGAACTTACCAAAACTCTGCTCTTTTTGGTTTGAATTGTGCACTCCAGCCTTAGCCTTGGAACCCAAAAGCACTCCACCCACAGGCTCTCACAAAGGCACGTGCCCAGATGCTGTGATCTCTGCCTGTACCCTGTCTTGTCTTTCCCAAGTGGTCACTTGAGTTGTGCCATGTACCTCCTTCAGAACCTGTGAGTAATAGACTTTTCTATTTCTGGGTTCCTTGTGGTCTTTTGTTGAATAGACTCATTATCTGACACCCCAGAGCTCTACTTAACAGATATTAATTTAACAAAGTCAAAACACTGGGATACAGAGAGTTCCAGAGCTTCTGAGTAAAATGCCAGGATATAGGGAAGACTCAGTGGCTGAAAATATTGGGTGGTGAAGAGTTGTACTAAATAAACTCTATCTACTTCTGACCTAAGATTAAGTTCATATTATAGGGTAAAGACACCTAAACCACTATTGTACTACAACAGAGCTAATTAAAAATCTGTCAGGAAGGAGCAAGGATGTGGTAGATAAGACCACTGTTTTCTGACAAGATGGTAGATCTGAGATGGGCCATTAAAAATGGCAGAATTTCAAAATGTGGAGTTTAAATTTGTTAAATTCAACTAACACTTCTGGGGCATTCACTGCATGTGGGGCTAGGCACCTGGGGTACGAAGATAAATTGTCCCTGCCCTGCAAAGTGCTCAGCTACTGGGCGTCAGGTGGTGAGAAGGAAATAGAAGTGGGTCCCAGGTATCATGAAGTTCGCAGTGTAGTGGGGAGAACTTTGCAATATAGTGGGATAGAAATTTTGGAAGGGGGTGGAAAAAGATTCTAAGGATGATTAGAAACACAAGTATGGTTATGACATGCATGAGGCCCTCCTTCTGGCTGGGCAATCCAGTGGATGGGGAGTGTGGGTATAAAAACTGAATAAATGCTGTGGGAGATTGTGTGAGTTAAGAATAATGTAGGTGAACAAAGTAGGCTTTTCTAGTGAAGTTTGAGCCTAATTGTTGGATAACGGGCTTCATATAAAAGATGCTGGAGGGTGAGGGTGACATGATCCAATCTGTGTTTTGGGAGGATAACTGAGACCAAATTAAGGATGAATTTGGGAAACAAGAGGTTGGATGTAGGGAAATTAGATAAGAGGTCACTGCTAGAGATCATGAGAAAGATGAGTGCTTTTGTATGATCATATTAGGTAGGTCAAAGATGAACCCAGGTTAAATAATTTTTAAGATTAAACACATGGAATTATATTTAAAAATACTCAAGATAGACATTTGCTTTCTTCTTTTCTTCCTCCTTTTCCATGCCTGTTTATCCTCTTTCTGCACCCCTCCCCCAACCTTTCCGACTTCTCCACTCTCTTTTCCATTTGGGAATATGTTTCTAAGTCCAGGAGAAGATTCCTGTGTTAAAATCAGTAGAGAGGATGGAATAATAACGTAGTATGTTGCCATGTTATAAAGTATCTTCTTTGGCTCTTATTCTGGTAATGCAGATACAGGGTTTGCTGGTCTGGACAAGTTTGGTCTCTTTAAGATGGTCTGGGCCTCTGTGGTATAACTCAGAACATGATTCCCATAAGAACTATGTACACAGCGTCCCCTGGAGTTCAGCAGTACAGAGCCAGCTTTGCTGCTTATAGCCATGACTTCTGAGTTGGCAATACAGAATACCTGGTAAACGTGGTGGGTTGTAGATTTAATCCTGAATCTGACCACACCCTCATCCCCCTACTACTCCCAACATGTGACTCTTGCTTGATTTCCTATGTTTGCTTTTCTTGTTATCTGACTCTATTCTATTTATTTTCTGGTCTTGACTTTCCTTTTATTTTTTTAATGTTTTTTATTTATTTTTGAGAGACAGAGAGAGACAGTGCAAGCAGGGGAGGGTCAGAGAGAGAGGGAGACACAGAATCTGAAGCAAGCGCCAGGCTCTGAGCTAGCTGTCAGCACAGAGTCCGATGTGGGGCTTGAACCCATGAACTGTGAGATCATGACCTGAGCCGAAGCCGGACGCTTAACCAACTGAGCCACCCAGGCACCCCTTGACTTTCCTTTTAAAGCAGTATTGTTATTAAAAAAAATATGTGATGAATTTGTCTTCTGGACAACATGTGACAAAGTACAGATGCAGTTCATGCTAAACACCTTCTTTGATAGGTGTTTCCCAAGGTAAGCATGGTGTCAGTTTCTTTAAGGCAGAAGCTTTTTGGAAGCTTCACTGTCTAACAGCATTTTTTTTCTAATGTGAATGTAAATACAAGGTTGTGTTCCAGACTAAAATCCTAAACAAAAGACCAGGATTTGTGAAATTCCTGATGTGATTTCATAATAATTTGTTTATTGGTTCTTTTTTAAGTAAATAAAATGAAATACTATTTCAAATCAAAGCATACACATCAAATTCTCAGCAAATGAAACAGAATGACAAAAATTGAGTCAGTGACCAAAAAGTATTTATTGGAGGCCTGTGATGTGCCTAACGCTGTTTTTTAAAAAGCTTTTTAGTGTTTATTCATTTTTTGAGAAACAGAGAGAGACAGAGTACAAGAGGGGGTAGGGCAGAGAGAGAGGGAGACACAGAATCTGAAGCAGGCTCCAGGCTCTGAGATGTCAGCACAGAGCCTGACGCGGGCCTCAAAACCATGAACTGCGAGATCATGACCTGAGTCAAAGTTGGATGCTTAACCAACTGAGAAACCCAGGTCCCCCACACTGTTTTATTTTTCATATTTATTTGCTTTGAGAGAGAGAGTGGGAGGGACAGAGAGAAAGAGAGAGAGAGGAGGAGTGAGATCCCAAGCAGGCTCTGCACTATCAGCACAGAGCCTGATGTAGGGTTTATGAACCATGAGATCATGACCTGAGCCAAATCAAGAGTCGGATGCTTAACTGACCAAGCCACACAGCCACCCAGTGCCTAATACCATTTCAAGTGTCTGTGCATAAAAGACCTAAAAGAATAATCTCTGCCCATAAGGATATTTAAATCTAGATGGAGAAACTATGGATAGGAAATAACCCAAAAACAATGCAGGAAAATACAAATTCTTTTTGATAGGTAAAATATTAAACACAATGCTAGCCAGCCTATGTAGTATCAATGTAGGTTAAGAAAGTGAAGTCCCAGTGGAACTAACAGACAGAAAAATCAGAGAATAACTTTTCTACTTTACAGATATATTTGACATCTTGCTGGAGGTTGGAAAAAATATGCTGATTTTGAATAGGCTTTATTAAACTAAGCATACCACTGGTCACACTGAGGGATAATAGCCCCAAACTCAGGTCAGATGCACAGTATGGGAGAAACAGTCCATCTCTGCAAGAAAATTAGCTGAAACAAACAATAAGGAGTTTTTTCAGGTTCAACAAAGATCTCCATAATCTGAAGAGAACAAGGCAAAATTATGAAAAGATCAAATAAAAAATGGTGAGCCAGCTTGTCTCTGTGACTCATCTGGGAATAAAACTGCTGCCACATGAGTAATTTCCTGAGGTCTTTGTAAAGCATCAGGCCTGTCCTTGAGCCCTAGACCATCTACCTCCAGAGCTTGTGTCCCTATGTCCTTCTTCTTCCCATGAATGGCTCCTGGAGGTGTTGTTGGAAGGGTAATAAAATGAGGTGCTTGAAGTTCTTCTAGGGGACAAAACACATTAGGGAACCCAAGGTGGAGCAGGGAAATTCAAATTCCAATGCCTCAAAAACACAGCTGGTCTTGGAGACAATCAGGGCTGGTGGAGAGGAGAGGCTGGTAGAGATCTCAAAGGATCCCCTACTAATCAGCTTTTGACATCTGTTTTGTTTTTAGTTTTAAAATGTTTTATTTATTTTTGAGAGAGTGAAAGCCAGGGAAGGGCAGAGAGAGAAGGGGACAAAGGATCCAAAGCAGGCTCTGTGTTGACGGCAGCAAGCCCAATGTGGCCTCGAACTCACGAACTGTGAGATCATAACCTGAGCTGATGTTGGACACTCAACTGACTGAGCCACCTGGGGGCCCAACTTCTGCCATCTGTTAAGGTGATGTGGGTGTGCCTGGTCTGTTCACTGTGTTTCAAGAGAAGCCAGAAATCCAGTTGTTCATCTAAAAACATCTCTCGCATTTTAAATATTGGCATTTAATTCAAATTTGTTTTTAAAATGCTGTGTAGGTCAAATAAAACACATTTCTAGTTAATAATTGGCCTATGAGTCAACAGGTTGCAAACTTTAAGATGGTGTGCCATGCTGAACAACTTTTATTACGTGAAGGTTTCTGCCCTTCTCTAGCAGCAAAAGCCTTTAGAGTGGAAAGGGTCATCTTCCTTTGTGCCTTTGATTTCTCAAAGGAGAGTAAGGTGGAGAGGGAGACTGGTGAAGGATTACAGGCTCAGAAACTATATGGGTCTCAACCACAGAAGCCCTGAATAGTCATTTGACTCTGTGCTAATTCTCATTCAGTCTAGACCCACCTAGAGGGTCAGCCTTTGTAGGCTTTGAGCTATGTAGAATTGTTCATATTTGATTATTTTTGAGCTAAGAAAGTCAATTTTATAGTATGGTGGCTGGCTCAAAGTCATTTCCCTTCTCAGATATTAACCCATGGCTATGTCATGTGTGGTTGGTCTTGAGCAGATTTGTAAAGTTATCAGAATTTGTTTTGGGGAGAATTTAACATAATGAAAATAAGTGAGCTATGAAGCTAGGCTGCCTAGGTTTGAAAACCGGCTCTGCTCTTTTTTAGCTGGTTTGCTTCAGCTTCCTGGTCTGTAAAATGGGGCCAAAAGTAGAAGCTACTTTCTAAAAATAAAACCTCCA
Source organism: Suricata suricatta (assembly GCF_006229205.1). Lineage (NCBI taxonomy): Eukaryota > Metazoa > Chordata > Mammalia > Carnivora > Herpestidae > Suricata > Suricata suricatta. The sequence goes on along the minus strand of NC_043706.1, from coordinate 64,830,527 downwards.
TTGTGAAGGTCAAAAGAGTTATTGTGTGTGACACCGGGCACATAGGAAGCTCACATAGTGAGCTATTATTTAGCTCTAGACTGCATGGGAATTAGCACAGAGTCAAATGACTATTCAGGGCTTCTGTGGTTGACACCCAAATAGTTTCTGAGCCTGTAATCCTTCGCCAGTTGCCCTCTACCCAATAGCTTTACTCTTCTTTGAGAAATCAAAGGCACAAAGGATATTAAAAAAAGAAAACCCTCTCACATGCATAAATGAAAGATTGCACACAAAGAACTCACATCTTTTCAAGCTTCAATAGTAAATATTCTGCTACTATATATTAAATACTGCCTGGTTTGCCCAAGCTAAGATGAAATAAATTGTATCATTTATCTTGAATGTATCATAGATAAGCTGCTATATAACGATTGCCACTTCAGATAGCTGTGAAATTAGGTGATTAACTAGTTGTTACTTAACCTTCTAATTTCTGTATAAGTCTAATTACATAAAACAGAAGTTGGTGTTTTGATTTTTTACTTTGCTTTTCTGTTTGGAGTGTCATTGTAACTACTGTATTGTAAATGATGGAAAATAATTGCATATGTTAAAAAAATATGAAACTATAAAGTAAAAAAATAAAATAAAATAAAATTTCAAAAACAAACAAACAAACAAAAAATCCTGTTTATGTAAAAAAAAAGAAACCCAAAAAACAAAGGCACAAAGGAAGAGGACCCTTTTCACTCTGTCTGCTTCTCATGATCGGTTACCTAGGAATCGCTCCTGCCATACTCTACAGTCCAGCTTTCTTTTGACAGCACTGTTTATCTCTTGATCCAAATGTCTTTTCCCATCAGATCTTATTTTAATTATCACAAGAAAAACAATTAGATAAATGATGACTGACACCAGTTTATTAGGTGACTTTTGCAAGTTGTATTTACATTTAAAATAAAGCACTTAATGAAGCAATCTTTTCTTCCCCAAACTTTCCTGACTGTAAGAAACACCCAAGACTGTTAAACCTCCAGATCGTGTCCTTGGAAACTGAGGTTTACTTAGGCCAGGATGGGCTCTGGGAATCTATATTTATAAAAACCACCTCAGCAATTATTATTTGGTAAGTTTGGAAAAACTACTCTATGCCAAATAATTCAGTTTCTGATGGTTAAATTCTTTATTATAGGCATATTTTCTTCTTCCTTCTTGGGAGCGGTTTGTAAGTGCCCCCGAATCACAATCATGGACCACTCCTGTGCATCTACACAGATAACTTGAGATCTTAATTTTGAAATTAGCCGTGAAAGTCTACAAGGAAAAGAGCTTGCTTGTAATCATTGCTCATAAAAATACTCTTCAGATTAGTGTTAACTCAAAGGGAAGGGGGGGGGGGTGCCTGCGTGGCCCAGTAGGTTAAGCATCTGACTTCGGCTCAGGTCATGATCTCACAGTTTGTGAGACAGAACCTTGCATTGGGCTCTGAGCCTGCTTGGGATTCTCTCTCTCTCTCTCTCTCTCTCTCTCTCTCTCTCCCCTCCCCTGCTCATGTGCATTGTCTCTCTCTTTCTCTCACTCAACATAAATAAATATTTTTAAAAAGAAACAAAAAAGAAAACCACAGGAACATGATCTATTTTATATATCCGTGGTTTCTTTGCACACTAAGACTTAGCCACCCTTCTAACTTTATAATGAAATGTTACAGAGAAAATCTAAATCTAATTCAGATCAGTGACACTGATTTACTACATAGTATCCATTTATTCATGTTTAGTAGAGAGAGCAGTTTACATTTTTAAAAATCAAGTTAACTTAGATATGTATGATAAAAATCAATGTCATCTTTTTGTCTTATTTTCCCACCTGCAACCTACTACTCATGTAGTACATGTCCTCAGTGTAGTAGCTGCTCACTTAATATTTGCTGAATTAAAATAGAGTTGAGTTTCACTCATGGACTTTCTCTTTATGTTTTTCATCCCATATCAGTCTTTTCAACCATACCTAAATACACACACAACGCTTGTGGTTCACACCATGTTCAGAGTGGTTAAACTCTCTGAGATAGATTAAGCTCATTGAGGATCGTGTTGCTTTTACAGAGTGCTTCTTTGAGGAGAAACATGAGCAGGACATCACGTTCAAATGAATTTTTCATCTATTTTTAGTCTATTTGGATAATCATCAACCTCTAAGTGACTCAGATGAAATGTGTTATTTCACATAAGAAAAAAAAGCTACTGTCTAGAGAACATATGTTTTTTTACTGGAAAGGTAATCGGTTTCTTTGAGTCATCTACACTCTCCAATAGGCTGATTCCTGGGAGAGGGGCATCTGGGTGTATTTTATGTATCAGATATATCAAGGTTACGGGAGAGCAGCCACAAATCACCGGTATTGCTGTCTTACTTTTGCGACCATGACCTCTCTTTCTACGCACATTTGTAAGTCAGATGTATATGGAGAATTGGTTTATTTAAACTAAGATTTTAGCTAACACAACCAGCAACCTAGAAATAGAATGGTTACTGCTTCTAAGAATTAAAACTGACTTTGTCATCAAAATATTGTTAGTATGACTCTATTTAAAGTTAAAAATACGGTGAGGTCCACAGAAAAGCATTTAGTCAGAGCACACTGGGATGGTACATCAATGGCACCAAATACATAAATATAAATATTGTTTTATATTATGATAGCCATAACATTTTTTACAGCTTTTTACTGCCACATGTACCTATTTTTTTTAAAACATCTTTAAATTCAACAGTTTTGAACTTATAAACATCTGAGGGAAAGCTTTTCTTCAAAATTTACTAATTTCATGGAATTCTATTATATTTTCAGAATAGCTTACATTTAAAAACCAAATTACCTATACATTCCAATACACAGAGAGCAGACTCAAGATCATTATGCGGTAAATTGCCAACTTGGGTATTTAGCTTCTAAGGATTAGAAAGTATTGAAGGAAAAAAAATAAATTGTATTATATTTAAAAAAAAGAGTTAAAATAAACCCATGTTACCCAGATAGTTAAGTACCACTGCAAACAAATCAACAAGTAAGAAGGGAAAGAACTATCATGGTTGAATTTGTGTCTTATTTTGCATATCGGTGAAAATGTCTGACTTCTGGGCAAAATAATTAGATCCTACCTGCTGTGGCTACTGTAACTTACATTTCTAAATTCTTTGGGAAACATGTGTCAATACTATAATAGACTTTATAATAGATTCACATCTTAATGACAAATGTAATTTATTCATTATTACTGTGTGGCTAAAAATAATGCCTTGTTGTTAGTTCTTTCATACAACCTTTGGAAATACATGCAGATTCACCTTGTATGATTTAACATGCTATAATATTGATTAAATATCTCAAATGTATATATTTTCTCTAAGAGAGGCACAAAAGTCCATGTGCATAGACATGACATAAAAATATTCAAATTATTTTAAAAAATAAATTGAAAAAATCTGTTAAACAAGGTTCTTTCCATATTTGCATAGTTAGGGAAAAATGTGATACACACATGATCATACTACTATGAATTTAAGCTTAATTTTTTAAATTAAATGAAAGGATGTTACATATAGTGAGGCAAGGCTGAGAACCCCTTACAAACTTCTTGTTTGACCTGCTGCCTCTTCTGGACAAAGCCTGTATCTGTGCTGTCCAGCTGTCCCCTAGGCATGCGGGGCTATAGAACATATCAAAGGATGAATTTTAAATTCTATTTGATGTTAGTAAATTAAAATTAAATTTTAAATAGTCACACATGATGGTGGCTGTGATCTTTGTAAATACAATGGTATGCAATAAAAATGGAAAAGAATTCCAGTTCCTGGGGAACCACGGCTGGCTTTCCTGTGGCTGGAATTTTGTCAGCAGATTGCCATACCCCACAAAATGGGGTTGGGATCTCAGACTTTTTTTTAGACTGAACAGGTAACTTAGATGAAATATTAAGAACAGTTTGTGAAGAGTTAGTGGTATGTGTGTTGAGTCAAGTAGTTTACTATCAGGATTACTAATGTTACTACATGTACGTCTCCCTTCCAAATTTTTCTGGTTTTCCAAGAAGTTCATCCAAAATTCTGCTTGTGGGAGAGCCACTTTGGTGTGAGCTTCTCACTCCCCTTGGCTCCAGTCTGCCCACCGCTTCTCTTAAGTAATGTCACCCCTGAGTTACTTATTTGGGAAAAAAAAAGTTACTTATCCAGGCTCTGTAGATTGAAGGGCTATACAAATATGATTTCCATGTATGTGACAATGACTGGGAGATAAATCCACAGGCATACATTGCACAGTGCAAAAGTTGAAGCCTCTTCTGATAAAAGTTAGAGAAGTAACAAAAGTCTGAAGAGTCAACCAAACTCTTGAATAAAATGTATGCACCAATGCTGGAGAGAGAAAAAAAAAAACACATGTGGGTAAAGAATTTGATCAAGCAATGTACAGTTCCATCAGATTCTACTGTTGCAAGGGAGCTTATGAAGAGCCATTTCAACATCTTACATAATAAAGAAATTTATCCAGAGAGGATAAATGACCTGACTCGGATCACATGTATATGAGAAGAGCACTCTAGTCTACGGCTTGAGTTAATGGCTAGGTCAATGCGCTTAACCTAAGAAAAGACTTCCTGTTTCCCTAATGCTCTGTTGAGAAAGTCATTTAACTGTTGCTTCTGAGGCAAACCTAAAAGATGGTAGTTGAGAGCCAACCTAAAGCAGGAATGTCTCACATCTCCTTTCCCCAGTGCTAGCCCCAGAAGAGAAATTCCTCAGACAACTCTTCAAATATGAGCTTTTCAGCTACCCGTGATAACCTATAATTTCAAGCCTTTTAAGGTCATTCTGGGAGAGAGGTTTAAGATGAGAGAGTTCTTTTTCCTTTTGAAAAAAGAAACCTCTGGTTTTCCAAACATTTCATAAACCTCTGGAACTCTCTGGAGTGAGCCAGAAGTGGAAAAAGTAACTGGAACTTCTTGGGAAAAATTAGTAGTAGCTGTTGAAAAGAGCATTTATCAGTAATCCAGACACTGAGGAAGTTTAGACATTGCTGAATAGGCAGAGTCTGGGCAGAAATGACCAGACTTGGGGTGTTGCTGGTCAGATAACCTGGTCTAGAAGTAGGTTGTATTAGCTTCCTAGGGATACCATAAGAAAGCATTACAAGGTGACTCAATACAATAGAAATTTATTGCCTCATAGTTCTTGAGACTAGAAATCCAAACTCAAGGTGTTGGCAGGGCCATGCTCTCTCTGAAGGCCTCAGGGGAGTTTGTCTCTTAGTTCCTGTTGTTGCTGGCAGTCCCAGATGTTCCTAGGCTTGTAGACAATCACTACGGCTGTGGTCCCGTGGCCTTCTCTCCTGCAGCGTTTTCTCTCCTGGTGGGTGTGTATCGGTCTAACTAAGGTAACTCCGCACACAGTGACACCTAGTGGGTCTGATTGTAGGCATTTAAATCCCCTTGGATGCTGAAATTCCCTGCTCTTAGACTATCTTTTACTTTGAGGACTGTAAGCCTAAGTTTCTATGGAATTTTCTGACACTGCAGAGCTATTAACGTGGAACAAGACTCAAATCTATTAACAGCTCTGGAAACCTGAAAGATTTACAGTATGTTTGAGAAATTTTTTTGAGAGCCAGTAAAATGCCATATAAGCCAAGACGGAATATGAGACACAAGTCATTTTATCCGTCTTTAATATCTGTAAGCCATATGAGGAGAGCAGACCCAACTGAAATGGGCTTAGCATCTTGTTTTTTCATAAAACAAACTAATGCTTTTTTTAAAAAATGTTTATTATTTTGAGAGAGAGGGAGAGAGAGAAAGAACAAACAGGGAAGGGGCAGACAGAGAGGGACACACAGAATCCAAAGCAGGTTCCAGGCTCTGAGCTGTCAGCACAGAGCCTGAGACGGGGCTGAAACTCAAGAACCATGAGATCATTACCTGAGTCAAAGTTGGACACTTAACTGACTGAGCCCAGGCGCCCTATGGATGCCCCATCTTTGTATATGATAGTTTGTTTCCTCAAATGTGACAAATGGAAAAACAGATGCCTTTTACCCAGGTCTCTATCAAGTTTTCCTTAGCCCCTCTGCCCCTCTCCCATTGTCAGTTTTGTTTTCAGTCCTTGAGAGAAGCTTTGTCTTATCCCCAGTTGAGCTGATGAATCGAGTTTATCTAGAGCTACTGTATACATAATGTATACATCACAATCTTATGGGAAAGCTTCATGAGATGTTTAAATGTGGTTCTGTTTAAATATTTATAGTGTGGCATAGAGACAGCTGAAATGAATGAGGAACCACATGTTAAATTTTAAATATTAGGTGAATAACATCAAAGAAGTAAAAATGTTTGGTTTTTGTGACTACAATCATTGGGTCATATTTGGGTGTTAATATATTATCAGATTACTGTATGGTGTTCTCAGAGTGGGCAGGAAATAAAGGAGCTATTTGTTCTAAGATGAAAATTTCTGCAAAAGATATGCTACCATTTGTATTTCTAGAAACTTAGCAAAATCAAAATAGCATTAGCCAACTATTTTTTTACAACTATATAACTTTTATTACATGACAACTTTTCTTACAACATGAACCATAAAACACTGATTATTTAAGAAAGTGTTCAACTCATTTCCCTGCCTCTTCTTGACTTCCCAAGGTGGAGCTATTGTTGGTCCTATGCCCAGGCCTAAACATAGTTTAGTCTCTAAGCCAAGTGTGACCTGGCCTGGCAGATCTTCTTCATGGTAAGAATTGAGTGAGATTATATGGAGAATAGTATTAGCTGAGTCAGGCCTCCTAGACCGAGGCCTTCGATCTTCATTAATGTTTATCATCTTTTTCTGAGGGAGGTCGATCCTATTTCCTGAGCCTCCAGTCTGAGTTACTCTGCCATAAGTGCATCTGTGGGCCAAGAGGCCACTACGTTTCCTATTGTTGCTACCTGTGGCAAATGACTGCTGCCGTGTTCCACCAGCCAGTTTGGAATTCTTGTTGTCATCACTTCTGTGAACCACACTTCAACGCTTGACACCGCCGTGAACTAACAGGCTGCCCTTCCCCTCTTTGTGTTTCCCTAACTTTCCCAAGCCAACTTCTCAGACACCAAGTGCCACTTTCTTGTTCTCTGGAGTTTCCATTTGGGAGCTGCTCATGGTGGGAAGGGACCTGGGTCTGGCCACTGAAAAGGGTGTGTAGGGAAATTCAGATGGTGATATGATTGAAAGGGGAGGTCTGTGAGATTTGCCATGAAGTTGCAGTGGTGAGAAGACACATCATTTTCCTTAGATCAAACACATATTTGAGGGGGTTTTGGAAGAGGCTGGTGGAGGTTATGGGCAGGTCCTCCCAGGGTCTCCCCTTCATTCTTCTACTGAGCTTAAATAGTTTTCTTGTTTTCTACAAAATCTTTATTTTATTTTAAGATTTTGATAAATGGAAGGTAAAAAAAAATCCCCAAACATTGTTTGTTTCTTCTTTGAAAACAATATAGTCATATTAACACTTGATCAGTGGCCCTAAATGTCTTAATCAAACGTGACTGATTGTAGTAGGCAGTATGGTATGTCAAGGGTGATGTAAGTTGGAATGCTTAGATCAAGACGTGGCTGGCTTCTCCAACTTTATGTATGAGGCCATTCAAATAACAGGAACAAAGGCCTTATTTCTATTTCACTTTTTCCTTAAAGCCAAGTATGATCTCTCAGTATGTAAGATGATAAACTTCTTCTTGAGAATAAACATTTATTTTGGGTTTTAATTTCTCTGTCAAAACAAGATTATTATTATTGAAGTCTTTCTACAGCACCCAATTAAGCCATTTATTCTTATGACTCTTTTCTTGACTGCTTTTCTACTGGCCTTCCCCCCCCCGCCTTCTCTTTCTATAATAAATCATGTTCCGTTGTGGCTACTTCCTTTGAAAAAGGAGTATGGGACAGAGATAGAATTAGGAGACATATTTTTTAGGGAGAGGATAAAATCTAAATCTGAAATTAAGAAAGGCTTAGGCAGGATTATCAGTAGAAGCCAGAATATCAAGACAAAAGTAGGAAATGTTATTGAAATAGTATTCTTAAGTTTCTGTTTGTTTGTTTGTTTGTTTATAGAGGGGTCACTGACTTGGGCCAAGACCACTCACAATGAAACATTTCCTCAGCAGGTATGAGGTCGAAGATTTGTAACCAGTTTGGGAGTCAGACTTGGACAAAAGAGTCAGGAATAAAGATGGCAGATGGTGAGATGATAAGCTTTTCTATGTTATAACCTGATATTGACTTGAATAATCACCCTTATCTTGTTCTTGAGTGATAAGACAAAGGATTCCAGATTTCCACTTTTTACTTCAAAGTGAACAGCATGTCTTTCTAAACATGGGAGGGAGGAAGAAATTGGGCTCTGCTGCAGCTTCATTGGAGTCTTCAGCTGACATAGAGAGAAATTCTCATGATGGACTGGCCTCTTTAAGCTGTCTCAAGATAGAATAGAGGATCAAGATTTTATACCTTCATCAATTATTCATGGGATGTGGACCACCTTGGAAAAGGTGTGACTTTGGGTCAAAAACTGACTTCAATTTACATACTTTTATTTGTTGTGCAGGCCAGGAAAGCTTTACTTTCCATGAACTATAAAGAAATGCTGTAACAAATGAGACACTAGAAAAGAAAGAAACTTATAGAGAAGTTTCCTTTAATGCTATTGATCTTCTTTTAATACTATTGATCTTAAGCTACACAGAGCAGAAGGCAGAGCGACTGCATGCACAGTTCCAAGGGGCTTATAGTCTATTATATAGTAGATGACTAGTGTCCATATGAATATCACTCCCTAGATTTGTGCAGTAAACAACCGTGCAACCATATGCTTGCTGTGACTTAATATGATGTGGAAATGTAAATGAATGCAACTTTTTGAAATTCAGAAGAGAATTGTCTTATTTGGCAACATCTGACTAAGTATTGATCCAAGCCTAGAGGTGGTTTATTCCTTGTTTAAAAAGTTATTTTATTTTATTTTTGGGGGGAGAGAAAGCGTGAGAGCAAGAGTGAGAGTGGGAGAGAGAGATAGAGAATGAGAGACTCTTCAGCAGGCTCCACACCCAGCACCAATGCGGTGCTGAATCTTATGACCTTGAGATCATAACCTGAGCTGAAACCAAGAGTTGGACACGTAACTGACTGAGCTACCTAGGCACCCCTTAATCCTTTTTAAATTTACCTGGCATCACTTACTTTATCTCATTGTCTTTGTCTTCCTTAGAATCTGCTTCTTTCACAAGTAATCCTAAAATATCTAATGTTTGAGCATCACATTTTGAATAATAAAGAGAAAATATTCTGCTTTCCTTAGGGGGCTGACATTCTCTAATTCTTTTTCTTTTGTAATTCTGTGTAAGGCCTGTGACATTTATTGAAAGAGCTGGCTACATACCCAACACCTATACGCGTACCGTACACACCTCCAGAGGGGAGCCAGCGGTCCCGAGAGTCAATCTGGGAAAACATGCGGTTTTCTTGCATTTTCACTTCTAAATTCTGTGAGAGCACTGAGGAAGGGCAGTCATTCCAGACAAGTGTCCCAGTGTAGCGAGGTCACAGCTTCCAGAGTCTTAACTGAAGACCCTTGACTTCCCTTCCTGTTGTGACATTTTGTGAATTTCTGTCTTAGTATAATCTGTTATTTTTTTGATAAGAGCATGTGGTTTTTGTGGCGCCTCACTGTAAAATGCAGAATGGTATCTGTGTAGTCACCTCCTCCCTCAAAGGTCTAAAATTCCTCTTACGTACCAGAAAATTGGGTGTAGAGATGTCTTAGAGCCATTTCAAGGATTTCAATAAACTGATGACTGAAAATACAAGCTGCCCAAATAAGAAAACAAAATTAAGACTTTATCAACCAAAACCATCATTTGGAGTTTTGTTAAGAACCACTTGGACAAAACTCAAGAGTAACCAACAAGAAATGGCTCACAGCTTGAGGGAGAAGTACTGTCATTAGGGCATGCAACATCACAAAACCTTTCGTAAGTCTTTGGAGTCTGGAGACCTGTCCTGGAGCTGCCAGTCAGGGTGCTCATCCTGGTGTTTTCCATCCTGCTGAAAGTGCTGGACTGTCAGCTCTAGGCTCAGAAGTAGATTCACATTCCATTGGACTTGGGCTTTTGACCCAGTGGCGTCCATTTGCAGCTTGGCCAGTGTCTAATGAGGTAGCTTGACATGAAGCACTGTCCAACTAGGGGAGCAGCGAATTAGTTAAGTCAGAGAATAAGAAGAGAACAATGAGAGGGAGATGAGAGCTGAGTAGACATGCAGAAGGAGGTATTAGTGGGTCTCTGGGGTGTCATAGTTCCAGTTGGTCACAAATATCTTCAGTTAAAGTAAGCCAGGGGAACTTCTGTTTGTCACAGGCCACCCAGTTTTAATGCCTGACTCCATGTCAGCCATCATGCTGGCTCGGTTCTAAGACTGAAGGGATCTGATCACTGAAGCTGGTTTTATCACCTTTAGTGGGAAAGACCCCAATACCTGCCTTATGGAAAAGTGTTAACCAGCCACAGCCAATAGGGAGTAAAGAAAGACTGTGGAAAAAGAAACAGTCAAGTTGTACAAACCTTGAGGGTAAAGGTTCTCTCTTTCTACACACTTTTCCTTCCTTTTTGGGAGATTTCGGCCTTCATACAAGTCAAAACAAGGCCCCAATTTCAACAAATGCCAACCAGTTTATGCCCAAATGTATTACTGAGGTTGCTTGCAAACCAGGACCCAGATTTTGGGCACATGGACACTTTTTCAATTCTGAACAATTACATGAACAAGCTCATTTTAAAGTTGAACAGACAGGCTGACAGCAGAAAATCTTGAGACATTAAGCAAGGGAACTCCTGAAATTTGTAAGCACATTCATTTTAAGAATATGAGGGTGTGCCTGCACACATTTTTGGCAGCTGTGGGCATGTGGCTAGGTGAAAGTATGCAGACCAACCATGAATGGGAAAGAGTTGATAATTTAGGGCAGAGCACAGTGTGTTCAATTCAGCATGCAGAGGAAAGGATAATATGATATTGTGCCAACTGTGTCCATGTGCTCTGATAGATCTAGTATATTAATGAACTGGAAAAGTTATCTCCTCTGTTTGTGTAAGCATGCCACTGATATTCCTCACCCCACGATACATTCCAACTACTTACGTTTCATGCTCCCTGGAAAACAAAATTTCAGACTGCCTGGAAGGTTTTGCTACTTTATGACATTATTGCCAGCATTTCATTAAAACCATATTTAGTTGAATGGCTTCAGAAGAATTTTATATTCAAAAATGGACCCTGGACTAAATCTTAGTATGTTGATATCTTTTGACAAATAATAGGTAACTTGAAAGAGAACTAAAGTTCTTTAAAGGTAACATCACTGACTTAATACTTACCTACATAACAAACTAAAAATAACACAAAAATGATTGCATGTTTGGCTTATATAGTGCCATAGAGACATGATTTAAAGGCTCAAGAGGAAAACTCTCAAAGACAGCATGAAATGTGATTCCTCCTGCTGTCACAGAGCCAAACATTGGTGGTAAGAAGTTTGGCCTCAGCGAGATCATTGTATATATATGATGGTCATTGCTCAACAATACCAATAATTTGTATTCTTAAATCAGTTTTGTGGCTGTTTGTTAGTTCCTAGGCACCCTAAAAAATGAAGTGTTATAGAACCCAAAAAGGAAATTTATTTACAGTCAATCAATTGGTGAAAAGTAATCCATCAAACTATGTGGCTGATACAGTGTACAGTCTTATCCACAGGTTGATGGAGGAATATTATTGCAAGAATGTGCCAGAGTAAATCCTGAATGAGACTCCGTTAATCCAGCAGTATCAGTGTTCTGAATGTGGCTCTTTGGGAAATAAAGAAGAAATGATTTTGAAGTTATTTTAACTACAACTTAACTATACGAACATTCAAAGTTCCCTAATCTTGACAAATAGTAAGGAAGATTAGAATAGTAATAGGGCCTATTTTGTCAAATGGGCCTAGTCAGTCAAGTCAGGAAAAAAATGCTACAGATATTGATAAGCTGTAGCTGACATACACTAAGGTTAATTGAATTCAGCGTTTTCAATTTATATAGAGTACAAAAAGTTCTTTAATGAAAAAGTATGTAATGTCTAAAAATTAAATATGCTTCGTGCAATTTTATTTACAAGATGCACTTGTCCAGAAGTTCCTTTCTAATGGACAATTTTAATATAAATATAGCTTTGTGCCAGCCTAAATTCTTATATAGTTCAAAGATGTGAGGTCTAGATTAATGATATTTAGAACTATTGAAATATCACCAAACAAAGTCCAAGCTTATTGCAATAATTATGGATATTTTTGTAAGAGAAATAGATGTCATAAAACTCACATCACTAGTATGCACGTAAACAGGCACTACAATGTGGAGACACCCATAATTAATCTAGGTTTTGGGATTCTTTTTCAAAGTTGAATCTAATTCTGTCTTTCTAAAACTTTTTATGCCATACTTTGATGTGTGGAAATCTAACTATGAATGATTAGTTTACATCTTCCTTCTATGGAAGTTCATGGTAATTTGCAACAGGCACGATGCTTCCACATTCTGCATCGGTAGACATGCTGTGTATCAGACACGCAACAATGTTGTGTAGCATGGCTGCCTTTTGTCCTTGAATCTCCACCCACTTTGAATTTCTTTTAAGGATTTACCTTCTTACTCCTCTTCTTCCCCTTCTTCCCCCCCCCCATCCTTACCTCTTCCCCTCTCCTATGGCTTTTCATCTTGCTCTCCTCCCTCCCCTCCCTTCTCCTCTTTCTCTCTCTCTAATTGTATGTATAAACATATATAACATATATATGTTTTACATAAGAAGATTCAAATACTGTATACATATGTTTTATGGTAGAAGTATTTTGCACTGTTGAATATCAGAAAATAAAATAAATAAAAATCATATTTCCACCAACCCTAGATCACCATTTTAAACTCTAATGCATATCTAATGCATATCCTTTTCAATCTTAGGTCTCCATATAACATATATAATATACATACATAGTTTCTCATATACACATACAGTTTTACATATAGGTATACCTATTTTGTATGTTATGTGTGTGAATACATACATATATAAACACATGCATATCTGCGTGTGTGTATTTATGTGTTTTGTTGTTTTATAACCTGCTTTTTCTAGTTAGCCATCTCCACTTTACAATTTCAGTGAAGTTTTATCTCATATAATACCTAAAGCTTATTTAAATTTCTCCAGTTGATTTAAGAATGACCACTGCTGCTGCTTTGTCTAAACAGTATGCAATTAACAACCTGGTGCTTATGCCTCCCAGATGTCTTCTTTCGTCTAGTATGGTCACTTCTTATCATGATGTTGACTTGTTGAAAAAACAGGGCCAGTTGTCCTGCAGAATGAGTTTCCTGCTATTGAATGTGTTGTTTAACAATCATGGGAAGACCTACTTTATGGAATGTTCTAGATGGGACACACTTTAATTTTCTATTCACAGTTTGAAAGTGAAATATCCACCTATAAGTAATTTCTTCTTCCTATCTAGAAGCTTTTACAATATTTTTCTTATCCATCAGGATATACCTAGATGTATTTCTTTTTCATGAAAACTGATTGAGTCTCAGCATGCAGATTCACCTCTTTTCTCAGCCCAAAAATATTATTTTTCACGTATCCTATTTTTTCTTCCCAAATACCAGCTATTGGCTTGCAAGGTCCTCCACAACCTTTTCACTTTTCCCCACATGACTTCTTCTTCTTTCCTTTTTATACATTAGGATATTTATAGCTCTTGATCTGGTCATTCAGTAGTCAAACTCCTTTATTTATTGACCACTGATCTTCTTAGTTTGAAAATAATGATTTGAATCCCTAGAAAATCCTTTTTCTTTTTTGTACTGTGTTTAAATCTTCTTAAGTACTCATGATTAATTTTTATTCAATTGATCATCTCTCTCATGCAGCAATTCTATCTCACAGTGTGTAGTTTGATCCATTTCTTTTAGGCTGCAGGGGCTCCATGAATGGAACATTATATCCTTGCCAGCACATTGGAGTTTGGGTCAGTTGTTGAAATACCAGTGAGACTGGTGTGACCCCTGTTGTGATGATCTGATATGTAAACCTATGGGCTACAGGTAAAATATTAATGCACTTCTAGCACACTTATGGTGCTCCTGGAAGAAATCTCTTTATTCTCTGTCTTACTACAGTTTCTTAACTGAGTGAAAGTAAGGAAGATTTTTCATTTGAAGTTTTGGAAACTAGAACACAGATCATAAAGAGAAAAGGCCCATAGTCCAAGAATTCAATACACAGCCAAGATTCATTCACTTGTCAGGGTGAAAGACATGATCTCAGGGATAGGCAAGAACTCAGATCGAATGTTACCCAAACTCCCTGTCTTAAGAACATACATGAGAAAAGACTATAACAAAACAACAGATTTACCCAAGCAGGGACCTCAGCCTGGACCAAAATAAAGAGACCACGACCTGGACCAAAATGTGGTTGAGTTAGCGTGGCCTAGGAATTATACACATAAACTCTGAGTGGTTCACTCTAATTTAGTCCTTAACTATGCCACTCATTTGTTGTGTAACATTGGCAAATATTTAACATCTCTTTGTTTCATTTTTTTCCTTTGTACTGTGGGGAGTGGGAATAATGGTAGGACTTATCCCACAACACTGTTGCAAAGAAAAAGTGAGTTAATAAATGAAAAATATTTAGAAGAGAATCTGGCACATAATATGTACTCAGCAAAAGTTATCACATTAGTATTCTACATATCAGTTTAAGAAAACACTGTTTAAGAATACATAAGTGCTGGATAAGGCCTCTTAAAACAGAAGAGACATTTCAGAAGGGAAATTTTGGTATGATAATCCCTAAACTATCTCAGCAAACCATTGGTATGTGGGGAAAGAAAGGCAAGATAATAGTAATCCAAAATATGGGGGATTGTGTAAGGAGGGAAGAATGTGGGGAACATGAATGTATTCCAAGTTTTTTTTGTATTGGAGAGGTGGAAAAGCAGGTAGGATAAGAAAATTATGGTGGGGAAACAAGAATGTAGTTAGTATCTTGTTTTTAAAGCAATCATAGTGACATATGCCTCTGATTAAGAGAGGAGGGAAAGAGATGGTAACCATTAAGGGAACGGAAAAATACACCAGAACCTTTAAATTAACATGGAGGAAGTAGGAATGAGCAGCAATTCCATCAAACTAACAAAACCAAGGGGAAGAAAAATAGGAAAATAACTAAGTAAGCTAACTATGTCACTCATTTATTGTGTAACATTGGCAAATATTTAACATCTCTTTGTTTTGTTTCTTCATTTGTAATATGGGGAGTGGGAATAATGGTAGGATTTATTCCACAACACAGTTGCAAAGAAAAAGTGAGTTAATAAATGAAAAACATTTAGAAGAGAATCTGGCACATAATATAGGCTCAGTAAAAGTTATCACAGTATTACTCTACCTATCAGTTTAAGAAAACACTGTAGTAGTAAACACAGTAAGTAGTAAACAATGGAGTAAGGTGGAAGGAACAAAATCAAGGACAGTAGGCCCTCTGCTAAATGTAAATGGACTGAATTCACCTACTAAAAGTCAGAAATTGGTACTTTGGGTTAAAAAAAAAATTTAGATGTGAGTTTACAAGTGTATGTATGTTCTTTCCTTCCTTCCTTCCTCCCTCCTTCTTTCCTCCCTCCTTCCTTTCTTCCCACCCTCCTTCCTTCCTTCCTTCCTTCCTTGTTTCCCTCCCTCCCTCCCTCCCTCCCTCCTTCCTTCCTTCCTTCCTTCCGTCCTTCCTTCCTTCCTTCCTTTCTTCCTTCCTTCTTTCTTTCTTCTATTAAACGGATTGGGCAACACAGGGAATGTGAACTAAGAGAAAATGGGAATAATGGTACTAATATTATATAAGATGAAATTAAAGTTAAAAACAGAATAAAGAGACATATTGTGTAATGAGAGGTATCTAAGTTGATGAAGATTTGCCATAAAATGACATCACAGTGACAACACAATGACAAAATACGCAAAGCAAAAACTACTAAAAGTGAAAGGAAAGCCTTATACAAGCACATTCATAGTGAAAGATTCTTTTTACTGTGTCCTTCTCAGAAATAGATCAATTTACTAGGGAGAAAAATAAGCATTTCGTCAGCATACTTGAGGAGTTTGATGTATAGACCTTACACTCTTCAAGTATAGAAGGTAATTTTTTCGAGTATCTAAGCACAAAGCAATTGATCAGATATTTAGCCACAAAGAAATTTGCACTAAATTAAAAAAAGAGAGTCTTTTAAGGATGCATACACGTTAAAATCAGAATTAAATCATGAAATGGGATCTCATCAAAAACTTAAAATACTTATCAAGTAAGAAATAGTACTAGATAACATTTGGATCAAAAAAGGAAATGAAAAGGAAAAATTTTTCTAGACATCAGTGGGAAGAATACTTTTTTCAAGTTTCACAGAATCTAACAACTAGCAGGTCAGAAAACAATATAATATTTGATATTACAACCATTAAAAAGTAAAAATAAAACAACTAGCTACTTACTTTTATGATTTCAAAAAGAAACAACAGAATAAACCAAAAAAATTTGGGAAATAAGAATTAACTGATATAAGACTTGAACTTAATGAAATAGAAAACAAAAATCATCAAAAAGATAAATTAGTCCCAAAGCAGTTTATTTAAAAGAGAATTACATATTTCTATTAAGCTTCACTTGAGGATCTGATAAGATCAGACTCCAGCAAAACAAAAACAAAAGCAAAAACAAAAACAAAAACAAATCATTCCCTAAAATTAAGATAATTTCAGGATGGCTCGAAAGATACCGCTTGCTAAAATAAGAGCATAGGATATGGAAGACAAACAGAGTGGCACAGTATTTTCAGGTAGTGACAGCAGATTTGTCATTACCACTTGCTCATGAAGGAACAGGGAGAGGAAGCTATAATCTGAACTTGGTAGGAGACAATTGAGCAGAAAAGTCACCTTGTGTGGCTTTCAGTGGAGTCAAAACCAGACAGGCATGGCTTTGTGGAGAGCGAGGCATGAGACTCTATACTAAACCCAAGCTTCATTCTACTCTTTCCTTCATATCTTCTGCTGGAATTCCCCCTTGGGAAATCTTCTGCTGGAATTCCCCCTTGGGAAACCTAACTGGAGGCCCGGTAGCCCTGTGATTCACTGGCATATATGGTACAGGTTCACCTCCTGGAGCATAGGGCATGGTGAGAATGGCGGAGCTCATCCAGAGGGACAAACAGGTATCCAGCACATTATCAGATTCGGAGGATGAGTCCTCAGTCTTGAGCAGTACCTTTTACACATTATATGCTGGGAAATTGTAGATTGTCACTTTAAAATCTGAGACATACATTAAAGATAGGAGCCAGTAAACTGTTGATACAAATTATAATATTGATGGGTTTACTTTGTGAAAAACAGAAATAATCAAAAAATTATTTTATGATTTTGTTTCATCATCAAGTTGAGAAAGCTTTTAAAGTACAATTACTATTTGTTATTGTCAAGAGTGTCACTTGCTTAACACTTTGGAATAATATAGAGGTTTCTATAAAAATTCTAAGGGCATATTTAACAATTTTAAAGAGTATTAATAATCCATTGGTAAGTGATATATATATATATAAATGCTATATATGCTATATATATATATATATATATATATATATATATATATATATATATATGTTACTCAAGGGAACTGAGGTTGTTAGACTGTTACTCTGATCAAAGAGAAACCTTCCCTATCTGGTGGGGAAATACAGAATACAGCAGCTTTAATGGTGACTTCTATTTTACTAGTCAACTCACAGTATTACCTTTGGCTACCATGTAGTTTTACAGTTAAATTGATGTGGCGTTGAAGAAACTCAAATGTGAAGCACCAATCATTAATCCAACCAAAATACTGACAATTCAGGCTGCTATAGACATGCCTGAAATGTTAAATGGCTTCTTTACTTTTGCCAAAGAAATTCAATTTTTATCAACTGCTGCAGGAGAGGGGGCCTTTGTGCAGAATTAAATGTAAGAAAAAGAACAAATATGATAATCATCTTATCTTCCTAGTTCATATTCACATATACATTCCATGCATTCTTCTTTTTTGATTCCATCATGCCACATAGTACCACATGATTAACCCTCAAAAAGCTGTAATTTCTAAGATTAGTTGATTGGGGGCACCACAGTACTATTTAAATCTCCATATGCCAATAATAACACATGACACTTCAAGATACGGAGGAGGCTGGGGTCTGTCCTATTTCTTTGATTTTCTGGCCTCTCTCCTTTGTATAATTCTTTGAAATATTTAAGACTTACACTAGTAGCTTTGGTGGTAACTTTATCTATGATGTCAAGTAATAGAATAATAAAAAATATGAGAGGAAAAAAATCCCAGGGATAATCTAGTACAAGCTCTAATTTTAAAGATGAGAAAAATGAGATCTAGAGACTTATTAATTGGGTACAGGACACAGTCATTAGTGGCCAGAATGCTAGAGGTTAGTTCAAAGTCTTAGAACACTGGGCACAAAACAAAACTAGAAACCTATCCCTTGGTGTCTAATAAATAACTTTCTTCATTGTTCCCTAATGACTCTTAAATGAAAAGCATAATTTGCAGAAAGCTTTTATACGTATCCCCAAATAATATCTCTAAAAAGCATTTAAATAAAAATTAAAAGAGATAAACAGGGCAAGGTTATGTTATTAAAATTTATATGTATTCTTACTCTAATGTATAAGGTAGATGGGCATAATCATATGTCAGAAAAACTGACATAAGTTATAATTTTTGTTATAACTTCAAATAAGGGTGCTTATTTAGTGCCAAAATCTTCTACTGTTTTAACAATGGTAGATAATATATTTCTGTAAAGATTGTCTTATAGCTATTCAGAGTAAGATGAAAATCTTATTTTAAATACACTTTCATTTGGGAAAGAATAATTAAATATTTTTGCTTTTAATAAAAAAATGGTTAGATTCATGGAATCCCAGAATTGGAAGGGCGTGGAGAGATTTCTAGTCTCAATGCCTACCCAAAATAGGAATCCCTTTCTGCAGTGTCTCTGAGAAGCAGTCCTGTGGTCACTGCTTGCATATTTCCAGTAATAAGAAACACACTATTTGTGAAAAACGTTTTTACCAAGATGTCATAAAATTCTTCCATATTGAGCGTAAGTTGGCCACCCTGTCCTTTACAACTTTAGCTCAATATAAGTTCTTCCCTCTAAAGCAAAGGAAAGTGTCTTCTTTTTTTGATAGTCATTGCACAAACATTTAGAGATTGTCATTTATTCTAAGTGTTCTCTTCTGATGCACTAGCAACTTAAAGTTTCTTTAGTTGTTCCATATAAAGTACAACTTTGAGATTTCTGGCCATTTTATTAGTTCCTCTGAATATAGCAATTTGCCAATGTATCCCTAGAAATTAACCTTTCCATAATGATTGTGGGTTCCCAACACTTTCCTGTATATTCCAAGTGCTGCTTAGCAGCTCAACTCAAGTTGGCCTATCATGTTCCTGGATCAGGGCATTAAACTTCCAGTATACTCTTGGCTCATGTTTAACTTGGAGTCAATAAAATATCCCAGATCTTTTGGACATGAACCTTAGTGAAATCATCTCCCTGGTCCCCTCCTAGTGAAATTTAGGTGATAAAATGTAAATGCAGAGCTTTATGTTTTTCCCTGCTAAATTTTTTCATGGTTTGTTCCCACCATCCTAGCATTTGAGCTGGCACAGACAAGTGACAAAGTTTGGTGAGAAATCTAGGGCATAGCCCAAGTAAAGATAGTATGGTATCTACCAGGATGGAACCATTAGGATGGTTATCTAGTGAAAATTCTGGATCCCAGAGAATGAACTTGAGTGGGAAGACCTCCTAGCCTTTAAGGGACCGGCTGATAGAGATAAACAGGTTTCAAAAGGAGAGTCAGGCAGAGAAGGACAAGTGAAAATCTTCCTAAGACACTATTATTTGCAATTTTATACAAAGCTGGCTAGGAATAGGAAACTTTTTTGATATATTAATATTTTATTATATAGACTCAATCATTTATGCAAAAAATGCCATAGGGATAAGTTAGAAGTGAATTAGTAGTCAAAGAATTTCTGTTACTCTTTTTAAAAAAAATTAATGTTTTTTACTTTTGAGAGAGAGAGAGAGAGACAGACAGACAGAGACAGAGACAAAGACAGAGACAGAGTGTGAGCGGGCGAGGGACAGAGAGAGGAGGGCACAGAATCCGAAGCAGGCTCCAGGCTCTGAGCTGTCAGCACAGAGCCTGATGCGGGGCTCAAACTCACAAGCCATGAGATCATGACCTGAGCCAAATTTGGATGCTTAACTGACTGAGCCACCTAGTTGCCCCTCTGTTATTCTTATTTTTTTTTTTTAGAGTAAGGTTTTTCAATGTCAGCATTATTGACATTTTGAGCCCAGTAATTCTTTGTTCAGGAAAGTTGTCTATTCAATTATATAATGTTTAACAGCATCCCTGGCCTCCACCTACTAGATGTCAGTAGCATCTCCTACCCCAGTTGGGACAATTAAAATATATCAGAGGCTGCTAAGTGTCCTCTGGATAAAACTGACCCTGGTTTAGAACAATTCGTCTAATTCAGGGCATAATTAAACTACACATATCATAGTAAAGACAGATTCTTTTAAATTTGGTGTTAAATAGCCAATAGCAAATATTAATTGTAGGGAGCAAGACCATTATTGCTATAATGTGTTCTATGCTCTTTTTTGTGCATGGTCTATATATTAATCCATTGTCTTTGTGCTATTAAAAAGACCTCCTGGGTACCTCAGGGGTATTAAATATTCAAAATACTATTCGTTAAGTAAATATTTACTGGGCTGATAATATGTTCCAGGTGAATTATACACATTGGGGTTGCAGCAATAAACGAGACAGATAAAAACCCCTGCATTACTGTGTGTGTGTATGTGTGTCTATTTGTGGTTTGTGTGTATGTGTGCCTACAGACACAGATATGTGCAAATGTGAAGATGAGAAAACAATGAAAAATCTCAAATATTTATATATATAAACATAATATTAAAGGAGAGAGATAAAAAGAGAGAGGGAGGCAAATCATAAGAGACTCTTAAATACAAAAAACAAACTGAACGTTGCTGGTGCTGGAGGGGTATTGGGTGGGGATGGGCTAAATAGGTGATTAGGAGGGGGGGGAATTGTTGGAGTGAAATAGTCAGAGAAAGACAAATACCATATGATTTCAGTCGTATGTGCAATTTTATTTTATTTATTTATTTTTATTTTTAAAAATAGTTTATGTGCAATTTTAGAAGCAAAACAGATGGACATAAGGGAAGGAGGAAAAAGAGAGGGAGGCAAACCATAAAAGAGACCCTTAAGGATAGAGAACATACTGAGTGTTGATGGAGGGATGTGGGCAGGGGACGGGCTAAGTGGCTGATGGGGATTGAAGAAGGCACTTATTGTGTTGGGCACTGGTGTTATTTGTAAGTGATAAATAACTAAATCCTATTCCTGAAACCAATATTAGACTATATGTTAACTAACTAGAATTAAAATAAAAATTTGAAAAAATAAAGCTTTTGACGTACTCTGAAAAGAAAGTATACAGTGTTATGAAGCCATGAGGTGCTATGAAGGGAACTCAATAAGGTAAGGCATAGTATGAAGCACCCTTGTGTGCCGCTGTCTTCTGTACAGTCTTCTGTGTGTTTGAGGAGAGGACATTTGAGCAGAGTACTGAATGGGAAGAAAGAAGGAATCATAAAAGTTCCGGGGAAAGAATATTTTAGCCAGATTACTGTCATGGGCTGAATTGCATCCTTTTCAAATTCATATATTGAGGTCCTAACACCTAGTACCTCAGAATGTGTCGGTCTTTGTAGATAAAATCTTTAAAGATGGGCTTTAGGTAAAATGAGGTCATATGGGCCTCTAATCTAATGCGACTCATTTCTTTAGAAGAAGGGATTTGGATACAGACACAGAAAGAGTGGCCATATGAGGATATAGTGAAAGGAAGTGTCTATAACCCAAAGGGAGAAGCCTCAGAAGAAACCAAACCGGCTGGTGCCTTGATCCTGACCTTCCAGCCTTAAGAACTATGAGAAAATAAATTTCTATTGTTTAAGCCATCCAGACTGTGGTATTTTGTTATGGCGGTGGCCTTAGCAAACTAATACAAGCATGTCGACTGGAAAGAGCTTAAAAGGTTTGGTGACCATCAGGAAGGTCAGAATGAAAGAAAGGGATAGTGGTAGGTGGGACTGGAAAGAAAGACAGGAGGTGGTAAGGAGGCTGGACTTTGTCCTCAGCAAATGTGAACAGGCTGTTGAGCAGAAGATTGACATGAAATTAAATTTACATTTCAAGAAGAGCCATCGGACTGGGGCGAGCTAGCACAGAAGCAGGAGCGTGGGTAGCAGGCACGTGCAGTAGCCCACGTGAGAGGTCAGCGTGGCTTGGCCCCGCCTGCTGGTGAGGGCATAGGTGAGGGAGGCTTGGACTCAGAGTGTGTTCTCAGAGGAAAGCCAACAGATTCTGCCAACGAGCTGGAAGTACTGTGCGAAGGAGAGAGACGCTAATGTGAACCTGTATTTTGCACGTAAGTAAAAGGGCTAATGATAGTTCTATTTTCTGAGGTGGGAAAACCTGGAGGAAGAATTAACCTAACCTTAGAATGTAGGCTATGTTTTGTAAGTGCACCATGAAATATGTTTCCATTATTTAAAAAATTGTAAGTGCAAGATTTGTGGGAAATGCAAAAAATATAGGAATATATCAACCCCTTTCGTAATCTCACTCTTCAGAGTTGAGCATTTTACCACTTAATTGTGCATATTTCTAAATTTTTTCCCTACATATGTTTACTCTCTTTCTTCCAATTTCTTTCTCTCCCTTTCTCCTGTCACACAGTCACACTCACAACACACAGGCATGCACACACTTCTTAGAAACTGATTGTTATCATAAGAAAAGTGATACCACAATTCTCAAAAGATATAGAATTCAATGGCACATACATTTAGTTCCCTTTTCTTTTTTTTTTCTTTTTTTTTTTTTAGCTTTAAGGAAGCTTGTTAGAATTGTATGTAGAAGGTCAGACAGTGGGTGGTAAAACCACCACTTTGCGGAAAAAACAGTGGCATTCTCAAATGGCAGTGACTGTTGTTATTCTGGGCTCCACATTCTGGATCTTTGTTTTCAACTGGATTTGGTTTTTATTAAGGTGAATTTTGTTCAATATATTCAAGTGCTATTTGTAATTTTACAGGCAGATCATTTTTGGGGCCTGATGAGAAATTATAAATACCAACCAAAGAATTCCTTAACTACCTATTTGGCTAATTGTTACTATTTTAAACAGTCTAGGTCTTTTTATGTAGTACTCTATTTCTTCTGACATTTTTATATGATTAAACCAAATGTGAACAAGGCAATTCAAGAAATCAAATTTACTTGCTTAATTCATCAAGTCTCCAGATGGGAAAAACAGAAATGAAATGGATTCCATATAAAACATGCAAAGGAAGGGACAAAATAAAGTAAAAATTTTCATCTGAAATACTTTAACAGATTAATGTTTTTAACCTGTAGAGGTATGATAAAATAAGGTAAAGTAAAAAACTATGTGTGTGGTTACATTATTATGTATCATAGCAAAACATTGTAATATGTTGCGTATGATTCTGAAACAGAGATTCTCAATCATAAACCAACTGATTCTTAATAGCCCATCTTGTTCTGTTGTATCTGGTCCTTCTCAATCCCCATACAATAAGAACTATATTCTAGAACAAATGATGCTTTTAAAGAGAAAGATCCAATTCAGAGGACCAAATATAGCCCTGGGGGAAGAAAATAGACAACCTGTATGAGGTCTTTGGAAAGAGAAATGATGTCTCTGCCAGTCACTGTGATAAGCTTTTAATGTTGGCATCTAAGTGAGTCCTTGCCTTAACCCTAATGAGTGTTATTATTCCATTTTGTAGATGAGCACACAGACCCAGAGAGGTTAAGTGACCTGCCCAAATTCTACTATCCAGTAACTTGTAGAACGGGATGGAGTGTACACTGTTGACTTCAAGGGCTAGGTTCTCTCTTCCATGATCCAACGCCCTCTGCTCTGCACTGGAAGGCTGCACTGGTGTTTACTAGAACATTCATCAGTGGCAATTTTCATCAGGGTATGTCACCTGGCTTTATAGTTCTTTTATATTAAAAATGTTTAATAATTGTACCTATTTCCTTAACTACATACATAGTCAGACTCATTGTGTTTAATCATCTTTATATCTCCAGGTTATAACACTGCACTTTACACAGAATGGATATGAAATAGGCATTCTCTGAAGAGATAACAAAGATTGATCTTCTAGGATCTCAAAAAGAGAAATTATCTATCATAGTAAAAGCCTATTTTTATTTAAAACCATGTTACATATACATTATACATCTTAGTATAATATACACAATGAAAATAAAGCAGAAAGAACAACATGAAAATTTTATTTAGAAATGTAAAGTTGCGGCATCTGGGTGGCTTAGTCAGTTAAGCTTCCTATTCTTGATTTCGGCTTAGGTATTTATCTCATTGTTTGTGGGATCAAACCCCGTGTTGGGCTCCGCACTGCTAGCCCATAACCTCCCTGGGATCCTCTTTCTCCTTGTCCCTCTGCTTCTTCCCCCTTTCGCTTTCTCAAAATAAATGAATAAACATTTTAGAAAAAAATATGTAAAGGTGGCATCAATAGTTTCCAAACTGTATAGACAAAAGATAAAATTCTTTCTTGAGAATTAAATAATTTCCTTTTTTGGGTTAATCTTTACAGTGTTGAAAAAAGTTAATTTTTTTTTAAAGTTTATTTATTTATGTTGAGAGAGGGAGAGTACACTTGAAGGAGCACAAGTGACGGAGGGGCAAGGAGAGAGGAGAGAGAAGATTTCATGCAGGCTCCACTCTGTCAGTGCAGAGCCCAACATGAGACTCAATTATCGACCGTGAGATCATGACCTGAGCCAAAATCAAGAGTCTTACATTTAACCAACTGAGCCACGCAGTTGCCCCGAAAATTTTGTTATTTTAAATTATTTCTCAGTGGTAGTACAATCCATTACTCTTTATTGAGCTATTAACATTTTGTTTTGTAGATAATTACCAAATGAGATAGTTATGGCTACACATATATTTCTCTGTCCAAATGTTTAATTGGCAAGTATAATAGATTTGAAAGTTTCCTCATTTTTTAAATATTTCACTGATACAGCTTATCTAGGACACAGTTGCAGGTATTTAGGTAAGCTAATTGGAATAAAAGATGGCCAAATTCCTAATTTTGTGGTGTTATATTAAGCAACTGAATGGTTTCTCGACTATATATTACTTCTGAATCTTAAGTTTTTGTGGTATTGTAAATAATTTATATGCATTCTATATTTCTCACAAATAATTTTGTTCTGGCTATAGGAAGATTTCTTCTACAAACAGGTTAGGTGTCAAATATGAGTGTGATTTGTTTCTTGACTTTCAAAACTGGAAAAAGTAAGTATAACATTTTTAAGATAATGACATAATAAATGTTTGTCTTTTAGAATTCCCAGTTCCAAGTAATTACTGATTTCTTTATAAGATCTTCATTTGGTGGATTCAGGTCACAATTGTTTCCTATTGTGGAAAAAGGATAACTTGCCATTAAAACTGAGATGAGCAGTTTTCTTCCTGGAAAAGGAAGGGTCAGACGCAGACAAAGTTCTACTGGGAAAGGAAGAGAAAGTAGAAAACCAACTGCTTCTCCCAGAGGATTATGGGAATGGGAAGATAGAAATAAAATACAAAATAAAGTTTCAGACTATGGGCCCAAATCTTAGGGAACAAAGTACGTTGTTTAGTTTAAGAGAAAAATCCTAAAGTAGAGGAACATTAAGTTATACCCCTTTGGAGCCCTAGAAAAAGACTACCCTGGTGTGTACTCTCAAACAACATGGTGGTAGGGATGGAGATAGTAGTGGTGCACATTAGAGTAGCCGTAGAAGAAGATATTTGCACAAACAAGCCTGTCTTAGAGTTCTCCAGCTGAATTTGGACTCAAAAAAGAGTCCAATAATTCTGACATACTTTTTGGGGGAAATAGAATATTTCTTAAGAGTTTGATTGATGAACCTGCCAGAGGGGCTTATCATAAGAGAGGCAAAAGATGTTTCCCGAGGCCTAGAGAAAGGCAGGCTTATTGAGGTAGAGCCTCCAAAGAAGTTATAGTCAGACCAAAGAGAGCCCCAGAGCAAGTGGAAGCTAAAGTAGGATTGTGTCATCAAGATGTGCAAACAGGAGAACACCAGCTGTCTGGAGGCCAGCAAGGTGCCCAGTGACCAGACTGACTAGAGAACAGGGTGGAGAGCAAATATTTTGAATGACAGAGACCAGGAAAAAGACATTGATGCATTCAGATTGTTGTCCCTCCTTCACAGTGAAGTCCTGTAAACCTTCAATCTCTCTTGCTTTAACCCAGATCCCTCTTGAAGGTGAACCTGGGGAGAGTGGGAAAATTTGAATGACTAAGTAGTGATTAGTAACAGAAAACACTCTCTTGTATTAGAAGATTTTGAGGTGCCACTAATAGGCAAGGTTAAGCTCTCACTCTTTTCCACTTTGAGACAAAAACTTGTGAGGAAGGGTAGGTACATTTTCTTTGCTCATTTGTAAATCTATGCGGTCCTGCAATTTTCTTGACAACTTTTTTCAGTCATCTTTTAAAAAGTCAACTATTTTCCTAGATTGACACACCATTGAGGCATGGAGCTCCCATCTTCTAATGTTGTAGGAAGCTTCTTAGAAGCCACAGTATTGGCTCAGGCTGCTTTGCCATACCCTGTCTTCTTGCGAAGGCTTTAAAGGGTCTTGGGCCTCCTGAATTATTTGTGGGTAGTAATAATTTGTGGGGAGGAGCACTTTCATCCACCTCGGGCTTTAAGTTTTCCCTTTCAGTCTTTAAGAAACATTGATGCTGATTCTCTACGTATGCCACAATGTCTTTGTATTGGGTCAATCAGACTTCTTTGTTTTTGGTTAGTTGGTTGATTTGTTAACTTATTAAACAAATATATACAGCAGAGGTGCCAGGCACAGTGGATGAAACTGAAACATCAGACATGGTCTCTGTCCTTAAGGAATTCGCATTTTGATTATTTGGATGAATATCACTTCAGTGGCACAGCACAACTCCTCCGTGCATACTTTGTTCCTTATTCCTTACAAATATTCCCACTGTCAAACAACTCATCTATATTTTGTCATTTTTTTCCACTTTCTGTTTTTATTTTTCTCTGCTGTTATGTCCCTTGTAATTGTATACCTTTCAACATTCTCACTATATTTGCACTTATAGGACCTTATGAAGTTCCTAATGTTTGGAAAAGAGTTAAAAGTTAATCATGTCTACAGAAAGCACGTTGACTAATAAAACCCACAATGGCTAGAGTCTTAACAACCTGCTGCAACCACTAACACTGTGTGCTGGCATTGAGCTCCATTCACATCCACAGCAATCTCTGAGATGAAAGTTTGTAAGTTAAAAAAAAAACTATTTTTTAGAAAAAAGGTCTAATTAACTGAAGTAAATATAAACAATAAAGTAGTACCTATAAAGGTAAAATTTAATTAAAAATTCTTGCCTTTAAAAACTTATTAAGGAGAGAATTATTTAAAAATAATATTGAAAAATATAAAAAACCTCCGTAATAGAGTTATGTATAAGCTGTTAGGGGACTCTAAATGAAGGAGTGTTTAGTTTTCTATACAGATGAGGTTATGGGGGCCTTGAGAACTAGGCAAGAGCTGGCTGAATAAATAGGAAAACATGAGGCCAGTGTGGAGAACTCCAGGGGGGTGAGGATACCACTATGAGGTACAACATGGGGGAGAGAGAGCAGGCCAAAAGGTAAATTTGGGTCTGATGGTGAGAGAGTCTGTATGTCATGCCAAGGAGATTGTAGGTAATTCTATAAGCAGTGGAAAGTCCTCAGATGCTTTCATACTGACTGTTCATGCTTGGGTTTTGGAGCTGTCTGGCAGCTGATTGAAAGAACGTTTGTCATCAAGAAGAAGTAGAGAGTAGTGGTGTTCACTAGAGTGTATTCTTCATTTCCTTCATGAGACCACTTCTTGTAGCATGATCTTATTGGTTTGTGAGGTTAAATATCAATTAGGAATATTCTACAAACCAAACAAATGCTCCCTGCATTATACACACTACATTTAATTAACTTGATTGGTTTCTTCTTTTTTAAATTTATTTAAAAAATTATTTTATTTTATTTTTGAAAGATAGAGACGGCATGAACAGGGGAGGGTCAGAGAGAGAGAGAGGGAGACAGAATCTGAAATAGGCTCCAGGCTCTGAGCTGTCATGAATCGTGAGATCATGACCTGACCCGAAGTTGGACGCTTAACCGACTGAGCCACCGAGGTGCCCCTTGATTGGTTTCTAATAGTGCTAACTTTCAAATGCTGAAGAAAACCCAATTCTCAGAAACACTACTTCATCCAACTTATATTACAAGCTTACTATTTGCAATCTCAAATACTGAGCTTGTGTTTTGCAGGCATGGTTATTGCAATTTCCTATTGTAGAAAATGTGTTTGGCTCCTAAAATTTCTGATAAGCCTTTATGTTTTAATTATTTTTAAATTTTAACATTTCTGGAGTGAACACTTAGGTTAATTGAACTTGAAATAAAGATAAATTTAACATTATTTCTTGTTACAAAGACTTTAAAAAACATTAGCAAATTTGTAAACTCTGAACATGTGCCAAAACCTTTGTTAAGATCCTTTTAAGAATTTGTTTCAATTTAGAGTCATTTGTAAGAAAATAAAATTTATAGTTTCTCTAAATGTAAAATATAAACTTTTATATAATAGTATAAAGTGAATTTTCAGGATTCCCACTGATTCTGCTGAAGTGAGGGTCTGAGGAAGAATTGGGGTAGTAGACATCAGGAATAAACCTACAGCTCCACTTTGCATGGTGAAGCCTACCGTAAATTCAATGAAAAAGTTCAGCATTAAATGTAAAATATCTAACACTATGAATGCAGATTTTGGTGAAGCACCTTGTCATGGTGTACATGGTGGCCTTACAAAATTTCAAATTTTACATAGTAGAACTGTATTTCAAACTGCTTGACAAAGTTTAGAATTACATACATACACATTTAGAATAACTAAACTATAAATACTTTGTAGAGAAGATGATTTAAAAAATTCTTAAATTGCAATATGTATTTTCTCTGTGCTGCCAATGAACAATCAGACGTTATATATATGAACTTAAACCATTCTAAGTGATTTATGATGGTATTACACTTTTTGTAAATGTATCCTCGAAATGTTGGCTGCATTTTTTTTCCAAATCTTTGTTCAAAGTATTTAATGAGTGGAGTACCAAGATGTCAACTTTCAAAGTATTTTAAGAAACTGCAATTATTGAAAACAATGCCTGTAACAGGAAAATTATGATGCTTCTATCAGAAAATTAAAGGAGAAACTGAAAAAATTAACATGAGCTCTAGTGGATTCAAGATTTAATTTAGACTACTTTGATTTGATCTGCATCCCAGACTACATTGTATTGAAGGATGTTTTTCCAGCTGAGAGACTGAGATGAGAAGCAGTTGTATTTTTCAACCCAGCAAGTCCTGATTCCTCCATCCTTTTATGTTTTTCTTTGAAAGTGATCAGTTTTTGCTTCAGTTTATCTTTTTTTTGCAACATTAACTTACATGCAGATAAGAACAACTATCTGACTTTCAATATTATGCCTAGAGAAAATAAAGAAAATTCAAATGGCACCGACAATTCCATTTAAAATAAAACTTTGGGGTTCTGGTCAAAGGTGGTGACATAGGAGGATACACCATGATAAAGTGGGATTTATTCCAGGGATGCAAAGATAGTTCAACACTCACAGATCAGTCAGTGTGATATACCATTTTAGGAAAAGGACAAAGGAGCATCTGGATGGCTCAGTCAGTTAAGTGTCTGACTCTTGGTTTCAGGTCAGGTCATGATCTCATGATATGTGGGGTGGACCCCCACATCGGGTTCTATGCTGACAGTGCGGAGCCTGCTTGGGATTTTCTTCCTCTCTCTCTCTTCGGCCCCTTCCTTGTTCATTCTCTCTCTCTTTCAAAATAAATAAATGAACTTAAAGAAAAATGATAGACAAAGAAAAATGAAGGACAAAAGTCATATGATCATATGAATAGACATAGAAAAAAACATTTGACAAAATTCAACATCCATTCATGGTAATAATTTTCCAAAAGTGGGAAGAGGGAATGTACCTCATCATAATAAAGCCATACATGACAAGGGCACAGCTAACACACACTTGGTGGTGAAAAACTGAAAGATTTTCCTCTAAGATCAGAAACAAGACAAGGATGCTCACTGTCATTACTTTTTTCCCAAAATAATACTAGAAGTTCTAGTCAGAGCAATTAGGCAAGAAAAAGAGAACTGGAAGGTATCCAAATCAGAAAAGTAGAAGTAACAGTCACCATTTGCAGATGACAAGATTTTATATATAGAAATCCCTAAATACTCTATCACAATATTGTTAGAACTAATGAACAGTAAAGTTATAGGATACAAGATCAATAAACAAAAATCAATTGTGTTTTTATATACTGATATTGAACTACCAGAAAAAAAAATTAAGAAAACATTCCCATTTACAACTGCTTCAACAGACTAAAATACCTAAGAATAAATTTAGTGGAGGGGAAATAGCTGAACACTGAAAGCTATAAGGCATTGATTAAAGAAACTGAAGACACAAATAAATAGAAATATATCCCACACTTATTGACTAGAAGAAGTCATATTATTAAAATATCCATACTACCCAAAGTAATCTATATATTCAGTGCAATCCCTATCAAAATTCCAGCGGTATTTGTCATAGAAATAGAAAAACAATCCTAAAGTTTGTATGGAACCAAAAAAGATTCTGAGTAGACAAAGTAATCTTGAGAAAGCAGAATAAAGCTGAAGGCATCAAACTTCCTAATTTCAAACTATACTACAAGGTAATAGTAACAAAAAACAGAATACTATGGATCAATGGAACAGAATAGAAAGCCCAGCATTAAACCCATGCTTATATGGTCAATTTACCACAAAGTAGTCATGAATATAAAATGGGGAAAAGACAGTCTCTTTAATAAATGGTGTTGGGAACTGAACAATCCCATTCAAAAGAATGAACTTGGATCCCTGTCTGGCACCATACATAAAATTAATTCAAGATGGATTAAAGTTTTGAATGTAAGACCTGAAACCATTAAAATTCTTAAGTCTAGGTGGTTAGATCCTTGGCATCGTCTTGGCAATGATTTTTTTGATTTGTCACCAACAAAAGCAAAACTAAACAAGTGAGATGATATCAAAGTAAAAAACTTCTACACAACAAAGGGAACTATCAACAAAATAAAAAAGCCACCTATGGAATGGGAGGAAATATTGCAAATTATACATGTGATACAGGGTTAACATCCAAAACATATAAACAATTCATACAGTTCAATAGCAAAACAAAACAAAACAAGCAAAAAACACTAATTAGAAAAGAAAATGGGC